>NW_027305556.1:0-304000 GCF_039555335.1 Amphiura filiformis | reverse complement strand
TTTTTACACTCTTAGCTACATAGATAAATGTATACAAATCAGAGTTGTGTGACGGAAATTATATTATATATAAATTTAGTAGGGAACACTCCCTCATTTCAAATATATAGTTTTGGTTTCTCTTTTGTTCAGAAACCAAAAATCAAGGGATTAAAAAGTAGAGCTGATCTGATCTGCAATCATAACACTATTATGCTGGGAGGACACAGTATAGGGTATATAACCAGAAGTATACAATAGCCTATTGTGCTAACATAATTATTATCATGATTGATATCGGAAATCTATCCCGCGGACGACAGTTGATGCTCTCTGTCGAAGGTAGGTGGCATATTACACTCACGAGTTCTAGGCCTAGAAATCATATACATGCGCGTATACTGAAGGATGGGGGGTGGGGTGGGGAATTTGTTTGTTTGTATGAAACATAAACGATGCATGGAGATGATTTGATTATGAATTAGTTTATTATCCCCGGGAAGCACAACCCATACCTCTTTAAGAGGGGGCTCCCTCCTATATAACCACCTCTTTCCTAAATTACCCTTTCCCCTCCTCCTCCCCTACATTCGATATCTTCATCTCGAGCTCTCCTCCCCTTCTCTTTCACTTCCAATGCTCTCTCTCATATGTTTCTCTCTCTCCCGGCCCATATCCCCTTGCCCTCCACCCCCCCCCCCCACACACACCCCCAATCTTCTCCCCTCTATCTTCTACTTTTTGCAGTAAAAAATGCTTCAGTAAAAGTCATTAGGTTATTAGAGGTCATATAATGGCCTTCCATCGATTCTGGTACATGGGATTAAGGACATGAATCGATTTTGTTTATAGCACCTATACAATTACAGTAGTGGCCCTTTTGTAATGTCGAATGCAAATATTTCGATGGTCTATATATTTTCACAGTGAAATCAGCTTAGGCTATTTCGTAGTCTCAAGCCAATGCTTTCAAACTAAATCAATGCTTTCAAATGTAGACTGTTTTGTTCGACTTCTCTGCTCGTGAATATTGCACTGCGAAATTTAAACATTTCTTTTGTATACTTAGATCAGGTAACTCGAAAATCCTGTAATTTTATTCGTCACACCACTTATAAGAAACTGAAACCAAAACCGAAACTACCTGTCACAAATGTTTAGTTTTAAACAAAAGGTAGAAACAAAGAGATCGATATCTTGTGATTCAAGTGGTTAGGCAGGACAATAGGAAACCACGTGACCAAAACCAAAACCAAAACTAAAACTATATATTTGAAATGAGGCAATGTCATGAATCGGAATCAATCATTCACCATAAAAAGAATAACAGTTTCCAAAACGTCTTTCGGGCTATTTCCACACAACTTCCGATCAATACCGTTCAGATCCGTTGATTGTTTTCACAATTGAATAGAAGTGAACAGAAATGAACGACAATGAGCGTTAGTGATCGGAATCCCATGTTCTTTTGAAAAACGCACTTGGATGCACGAGTCTGTGAGCGTGTTTATAGTGAATATACCGCATATTGAGTATACCGTATACGATAATCCTTGTATATATACCGATACCCTTGCTGTTTATAGTGAGACACAGTTACCGCACAAATTATATACCAACTAACATTATCGTACATTTGCAATGACCCCGAGGTCACACGGGGAATGTGTAAATATTGTGGCGCGAGCTATAAAGAGCCCATTCAACAATATGATCATGGCGGTGAACATGTAGCTTCTGTTTTGATAACTCCTGGGGTGAGAATCGTTCCGAATGTCCTGCGCGCCTATATTAATTTACTAGTCAACATTTGCATAGGAACCGCATAGTCGGAGGCAAGGTTCATTATTAATTGGAGATTATATACGTATTTATTAGTAATAGACAAGTTATATAAAGTCTGCACAAAAAGAAACTCAGCTGTTATAAACACAACTATAGCTTCAGAACTAATAATTGTTTTCACAATATTTTAACATAGAGGGAAGGATGAATTATTTACACGCATTTTGATACCACATTTGTCAAATGTTGTTCAATATTAACAACACAGTAGTGTTTTTAAAGAAAAATACCCGATTTTAAAAGTTGCAGTTTACAGCGATCAATGGTTATTATGCCAGCACGGTAGCACGTAAAGCCCGCCATTAGAGAGCTTGCGAAATGGCGTTACTTTAACTTTAACTTTAACGTCTAGAGGATTATAGAGGATTATGTATTCAAAACCACCTTGGTTTTGAATACATAATCTCTATAATCCTCTAGACGTTAAAGTTAAAGTTAAAGTAACGCCATTTCGCAAGCTCTCTATTATCTTCACGCTCACTTCAAAATCAATACAAATAGCTGCAACTTTTATATTCGGCTATTTTTCTTCCAAAACACTGCTGCATTGTTAATATTGAACAAAATTGGACAAATTAGGTATCAAAGTGCGCGTAAATAAACCAGCCTTCTATTTATGTTGAAATAATGTGAAAACAATTATTAGTTCCGAAGCTATATGCGTGAGTATAACAGCTGAGTTTCTTTTATATATATCGTGTGTTTGCGATTTATTCCGTAATCAATAAGTATGATGAACAAACGCATTTCTGGCAGAAGCACTCACAGCGTAGTGGTATTCGATCTCGACTGTTAATCACAAGGTTGTGGGTTCGAACCCTGGTAGAATTTTAATTGTAATAAATTTGTTTTTCTTTTGTTAAGGGGTGGGGTATGAACGTTTGGACAGTATTTATTTTGGGACATTAGAGCACATCAGACATATCGAATTGCATTCTGAATACGAAGAATGTCCTTCTGATATCAAATAATTTTGATTTTTGAAATTCGCAATTTAATACACATTTTATGGCAAATCATTAAAATTGATATTTTTGATATTTAACAGTACTCGAAGTAAACTTTATAAATGTGATGATTTATACTTAAAAGTGTATGTAGGTGGGATGAAAGCCGACGATCAATTGAAAATTTTGACCTTTCGTATTGAATATATGGATTTTTTTCCAAAAACACCAAAATAAATTAGGTCTTTTTGGGAAAAAATCCATATTTTCAATATGAAAGGTCAAAATTTTCAATTGATCGTCGGCTTTTCCTCCCAGCTACATACACTTTAAGGATATATCATTAAATTTATATAATTTACTTCGAGGACTGTTATATATCAAAATTTGAAAAATATCAAATTTTTATAATTTGTCATAAAATTTGTATTATATTGTGATTTTCAAAAATGAAAATTATTTGATATCAGAAAGACATGCTTCGTATTCAGAATGCAATTCGATAGGTCTGAGGTGCTCTCATGTCCCACAAAAAATACTATCGAAACGCAATAAACGCTCATTCTAGATCCCTTAAGGGCTGGGGTATGAACGTTTGGACAGTATTTATTTTGGGACATTAGAGCACATCAGACATATCGAATCGCATTCTGAATACGAAGAATGTCATTCTGATATCAAATAATTTTCATTTTTTGAAATTCGCAATTTAATACACATTTTATGGCAAATCATTAAAAATTGATATTTTAAATTTAACAGTACTCGAAGTAAACTTTATAAATCTGATGATTTATACTTAAAGTGAATGTAGGTGGGATGAAAAGCCGACGATCAATTGAAAATTTTGACCTTTCGTATTGAAGATATGGATTTTTTTTCCAAAAACACCAAAAATAGGTCTTTTTGGGAAAAAAAATCCATATCTTCAATATGAAAGGTCAACATTTTCAATTGACCGTCGGCTTTTTCCTCCTGCTACATACACTTTAAGAATATATCATTAGATTTATATAATTTACTTCGAGGACTGTTATATATCAAAATTTGAAAAATATCAAATTTTTATAATTTGTCATAAAATTTGTATTATATTGTGATTTTCAAAAATGAAAATTATTTGATATCAGAAAGACATGCTTCGTATTCAGAATGCAATTTGATAGGTCTGAGGTGCTCTCATGTCCCATAAAAAATACTGTCGAAACGCAATAAACGCTCATTTTAGATCTAAGTAAGATGTAATAATTATGGCAATAAATCCGCCGTATAAAACTGAACACAGCTCAATCCAGCCTCATATAGGCCTATATCATGTAAATATATTATGTGATGCAAATGTTGACTAGGAAAAAAAATATCGCGTCCTGCGCGCATCCTACGCATCATGAAGAAGCTTCCACTTCCGGTAATACCGCACACAATTTATACTGGTGTGTTTATAGTGGGAATATCTCGCCACAATATCCTTCGGTTTAGAAGGATATCGATGTATCGTACATACATATACTGCTAGTGTTTATACGCTGGCGAAGTTACGTAATAATCGGATTAACTACCATAGCAATAGGTGAAAACAATTTTTGAATATACCGCGCTGCACTGATACTTTCACGCGGTACCTCTGCATTGAACCATATCATGCTAATCACTAGCACCTGTAAGAGGAGCATCTTTGAAAAGACCAGTATTGTGTTCAATCTATGATTGCAGACATACACAGGTGATTAGTTCAATCTGCTTGTAGTGCAGCGCGATATGTTCAAAATTGTTTTCACCTATTGCTATGGTAGTTAATCGGATTTATTACGTAACTTCGCCAGCGTATAGTGGGCAAGTATCCGGATAATCTCTAACCGGGTAGAAATTGTACCGCAATGTACCGCACATCTGCTCCCACTATAAACACGCTCAGTGATATGTTACTTTTATTCCACGTACGTAGAAGTCCAAAGCCTTGCCGAATGTACCAACTAGGCAGTTTAAAAGTAGAACAAACAGAGAATGAGCCGAATTTTGCAGCAAAACGATGGCAATATTTCACACGTCAGTATAATTGATTTCTTTTGCACGTGTCTGCTAAGTTTCAACTTCATATCTTAAAACAAACTCAAGTTATGAGTGTCAGACGACCAGGATGTCAAGATTTACTAATCATCAAAATATTGCAAATATTGCATTTTCCTTTTTAGGCATACTTTTCATTTATTGTTCATGGTTGAACGTATTACAAAAATGAAATACAAATTAAACATTGCATATTATCTCGAAATGAAGCTGAACAATTTTCATTTTCAGTTTGTTCAGAATAAAACGCTGTGTAATGCAGGGTCATGAACCTCGCGTTACATGCATTAGGATATGCTACGGCTGCTTAGAAATGTGTGGAATGGGAGCTCAGTAAACAAGTTGTGTACTTGACATTCACAGTAATATTAGAAGAGGGTGCACAGATTATTTCATGAAATACGCATTTATGTATATTTGTTAACTTTAACTTAGTTTATTTTTTTTTAAATCTACATGTAAACTATTTGGGACACCAGGTACTTCAAATGTTGTCTTTATTGTGTCATTTACGTATACATACACGAGGATAATGAATGGAATGGCAATTTTCACATACGCAGGAAGAACGTTTGGAGAAAACAAATAACGGACACATTAACTCGATGATGACATTGAATAAGACGGGGAATCTATTGTCGTTTCGTACCAGTTCCATGCAAGTTGCCCGGGAAATAGACTACTTCACAAAAATATAACATTTATTTCTTTGACACTTTGAAACAAGTATCTAAATTAGCATCGATAATAGTTCACAGGATAATAATCGTCTACTCAAGGTTACCATTTATCCCCGGTGTCTTAATATGCCACAAAATGAATCTGGATGAATGTGCAACATCATTTGCGCCCATTTTCGAGACAAAAAACAAAATCAAAACAAAACAAAAAACCACCAAAAAACAAATAAAAAAAAGCACAAAAACAAAACAAAACAACCACAACACAACACAACAACAACAAACAAACAAAAAAACAAAACAAAAAAAACCCCAACAACTTTGGATCCACTACCTTACCAAAGGGGGAAGGTGATCCATCAAAGTCGGAAGAGGGGATGGTAGCCACGCGTCAAAAATATTGACTCCTAACCTGATATTTATATAAAAGTAGTGATTTCCTCAAAACATAAAATTTACATATTTCAACGATTTGTTAGCCCAGTTTCAATTCTTGCCAAATAATTCGTGTATATTTAATTTGTCAAAAATTACCGGGGAATTGTTTCATTATGACGTAACAGCTGCCAGGTACGGATAATAATAATAATATAATTAGGCCTATATTCTTGTTATTTCATTGTAAATAAAAAATGGTACCAAGTGTTTTAAAGCTCCTTTGTGTGTGTAGTTGGAATCAATTTAATATACTAGGCTTGTTCTGTGGGACTAAATTAATTAATTCATCAGTATTTAATTAATTTCACGCCAATTATTTTTCTCTTTTGATAAAAAGTTGCATATTAAGAATTCCAATTTGATTACCGAATTTGGGGTACCCGCTATCTAATTTGAATAATCGCTATTCACTTTAGTAAATAGCCCTACTGATGTACGCAATATCTATCATTATTATATATCACCAATATGGAACTTAATTGTGAGTAGCCATATTTCAAGATAATGAATGTCCACGAATAGTGTGACTGCAATGGACCTGACCCCTCCACTTGGCAAATACTCAAATATAACTTTCCTTGCAAGTAAGCTGTACATATGAATTATCATGATTACACAGCTGTGTCTTTTTTCTTACAGGTTCGTTCTTCTTCTTCTTCTTCTTCTTCTTCTTCTTCGTACACAGCCGTGACTGTGTCTTTTTTCTTACAGGTTCTTTCTTTCTTTCTTTCTTTCTTTCTTTCTTTCTTTCTTTCTTTCTTTCTTTCTTTCTTTCTTCTTTCTTTACCTGGCTGAGTCTTTTTTCTTACAGGTTCTTCTTTCTTCTTCTTCTTCTTCTTCTTCTTCTTCTTCTTCTTCTTCTTCTTCTTCTTCTTCTTCTTCTTCTTCTTCTTCTTCTTCTTCTTCTTCTTCTTCTTCTTCTTCTTCTTCTTCTTCTTCTTCTGTCAACCATTAGATTTGCTCTAGCACTCACACGCTTACATCGATTTTGACCTAACTTGATCACAATGATCATTGACCGTGCCCCTACATGTCACATGAAACTTGTGGGGTCAAAGGTCACGCAGAGGTCATAGGGGTCAAAGACGTGATTTCAACTTAAAATGCATCTTCTCCCATGACTTACGTATGACAGCGACGCCAATTGCACACATGAATTGTTATTAACCAGTGTCTATGTGGTGTACACAGATTTGGGGTCAAAGGTCATTAAGGGGTCACTTCCGGTATAAAACGAAAAACCTTCAAAAATTTTTATTAGCTAAGTAAAACATGGGACAGTAACGGTATGTTCACATATGATCTTCAGTCACCCAATGTATATCTGGTATTTTTGAAGCAGCGCCCGCAGGCGATGCTTCCCTATTTAATTTCACTGAAATGGCTTGCATACGATTAGGTGATATTCCTCAACTTTCGTTGATACACCATTCAAAATACATTACGATAATTGAGCTCAAATGAGCCTAGAATATTACAGGTTAGGCGCATGCACATGCTGTATTTTGTTATGAGTTTGATTTGCATGGCAGTACATGACTGAGAAAGAGAATAAGCATAGTTTGTCTTTTTAACAGTCTGTGCAAGGGTTGGCCGGTTTGTAGTATGTATTGACAGTGTAAGTAGAGGTTAACTAAGGTGAGACCACCAGATTTGGAAGGGGTTATATTATATTATTCAGTCGTGAATTTGCACTATACTCTGATTAAAAACAAACGACACGCCATTTTATAAAGTGACTGCAGTGCCCTTAGTGAAACCAGATGAAAACTTAGTGAAACTTGACAGGGCCTTACCAATTATAATGGTGTCTTTTGTGTGTAATTTAGGAACACTCTTGATTTGCCAGATTACAATTTTATGTTTCCCTAAAAATATAATGGTATGTCTTTTATAACGCATAGTCATGGTAGCCGATACGCTACGCTAGCGCGCTACGCTACGCTACGAAACGCTACGCTACGATACGCGCGGAGACTGGTAACGAGTCCAAAAAACTATAAAACTTGGTTTATCGATTGGCAAGGGGCGATTATAGCATTCAATCTTCATTCAATGTACTTGTAAACAAACCTGAACTCCTTGGTTATCGATTAGCATGGTCTTTAACATTTTAACATTTTACACCAAAATCATTATTGTAACTTAATGCTTATAACTTAGATTAGTTTAACTTTTAACTTATGTATAATATGCGTTCTTTGTAATAAATGTACTTCTCCACATCTAACTTTAAATACGTTTATAATGTCCACATTTACCAGTACAAACTGTACAACTCATCTGCCAAACCAGTTTTCATGTAATCTTTCAACAGAGCCTTACTTTTGCCAGTAACTAATATGTTTTATAATTATATGTACATCTGAACGTTATATTTTTCCACCAAATAAACTTACACGAAGTACAATTTCTGTGTTCAAGTGCTTTACTCCAAAGTGTTCTCACAGTATATAGCTTAACTCCTTTGCTTCCACTTCAAACAGTGTGCATAAAACACAAACCTATTAAATGCCAAACATTTCGTTGAGCATACACTTTATCAAAGTGTTTAGAGTTTTTGTAACACTTTTTAACACTGAAAAGTGTTTATTTAGGCCTGTCCAATTCACACTAAGTGTAAAAGACACCTAAACACCAAAGCAAACATGAACTTGAAGTTAACACATAAACTCAAAGAATAATCATATGACAGTATTAAGATCCTAAACATCGGACATGTTGAGTTCCAAAATTGTTTAAAAAGTAATAAAATACAACAGTAAAACATCTACCCCCACCCCTTACAAAAAAATTCATCACAGATTCCAAAATTTCAAAGATTTCCTTTGACGCTGCTTAACCCTTTTAAAGGGTTTTTTATATTTTTATTTGAGGTCAAATCTCATTAAGGGGTCACTTCCGGTATAAAACGAAATACTTTTAAAATGCATCTTCTTCCACAGATTATGTAGGACAGTGACGCCACTTTCACACATGCATTGTTATTACCTAGTGTCTATGGAGTGTACACAGATTCGGGGTCAAAGGTCATTAAGGGGTCACTTCCGGTTTAAATCGAAATATCTTCAAAAAATTTTATTAGCTAAAAAAAACCATAGGAGAGTGATGGTATGTTTACACATGAATTATGTTTACCCAATGTATATATGGTATTTTTTTATTTGGGGTCAAAGGTCATTAAAGGGTCATTTCCGGTATAAAACGAAATACCTTTAAAATGCACCTTCTCCCACAAATTACGTAGGACAGTGATGCCACTTACACACATGCATTGTTATTACCCAGTGTCTATAGGGTGTACACAGATTTGGGGTCAAAGGTCATTAAGGGGTCACTTCCGGTATAAAACGAAATAACTTCAAAAAACTTTATCAGCAAAGAAAAATATAGCACAGAGACGGTACATTCACATATGAATTGATGTTACTCAGTATATACGTGGTATTTTTTTTATTTGGGGGTAAAAGGTCAATAATGGGTCACTTCCGGTCTGAGACAAAAAACCTTCAAAATGCCCCTTCTGCCACAAATAACATGGCAAAGTGATGACACGTGCACACATATATTGACATTAGCCAAAGTCTATATGGTTTTCATATATTTTGGGGACAAAGGTCATTAAGGGGTCACAACACGGCTGTGTTCGTGGTCTTAGACCACAGCTAAGTCTAGTTCTTCTTCTTCTGTCAACCATTACATTTGCTCTAGCACTCACACACTTACATCTATTTTGACCTAACTTGGTCACAATGATCATTGACCATGCCCTACATGTCACATGAAACTCGTGGGGTCAAAGGTCACGCAGGGGTCATAGGGGTCAAAACGTGATTTCAACTAAAAATGCATCTTCTCCCACAACTTACGTAGGACAGTGACGCCACTAGCACACATGCATTGTTATCATCCAGTGTCTATATGGTGTACACAGATTTGGGGTCAAAGGTTATTAAGGGGTCACTTCCGGTATAAAACGAAATACCTTCAAAATTTTTTATTAGCTAAACAAAATATAGGGTAGTAACGGAATGTTCACACCTGATTTGCAGTTACCTAGTGTATATGTGATATTTTTTTATATGGGTCAAAGGTCATTAAGGGGTCACTTACGGTATAAAACGAAATAACATTTAAAATGCATCTTCTCCCACAAATTACGTAGGACAGTACCGCCACTTGCACACAGGTATTGTAATTACCTAGTGTCTATAGGGTGTACACATATTTGGGGTCAAAGGTCATTAAGGGGTCACTTCCGGTATAAAAACGAAATATCTTCAAAAATTTTTAATAGCTAAGAAAAACGTAGGACAGTAACGGTATATGCACACATAAATTGTGGTTGCTCAGTGTATATGTGGTATTTTTTAATTTGGGGTCAAAGGTCATTAAGGGGTCACTTCCGGTATAAAACGAAATACTTATAAAATGCATCTTCTTCCACAAATTACGTAGGACAGTGATACCACTTTCACACATGCATTGGTGTTACCCAGTGTATATGGGGTGTACACAGATTTGGGGTCAAATGTCATTAAGGGGTCACTTCAGGTATAAAACGAAATACATTTTTTTATTAGCTAAGAAAAACAAAGGACAGTAACGGTATGTTCATATATGAATTGTGGTTACCCAGTGTATATGTGGTATTTTTTTATTTTGGGTCAAAGGTCATCAAGGGGTCACTTCCGGTCTGAGACGAAAAACCTTCAAAATGCCACAAGTAACATGGCATAGTGATGCCACATGCAAATGTACATTGACACTAGCCAATGTCTATGGGACTTTCATATATTTTGGGGTCAAAGGTCAATAAGGGGTCACAACACGGCTGTGTTCGTGGTCTTAGACCACAGCTAAGTCTAGTTCTTCTTCTTCTTCTTCTTCTTCTTCTTCTGTCAACCATTACATTTGCTCTAGCACGCACATGCTTACATCGATTTTGACCTAACTTGGTCACATGAAACTCGAAGGGTCAAAGGTCACGTAGGGGTCACAGGGGTCAAAAACGTGATTTCAACTAAAAATGCATCTTCTCCCACAACTTACGTAGGACAGCGACACTATTTGCACACATGCATTGTTATTATCCAGTGTCTATGTGGTGTACACAGATTTGTGGTCAAAGGTCATTAAGGGGTCACTTCCGGTATAAAATGAAAAACCTTCAAAAGTTTTTATTAGCTAAGTAAAACATGGCACAGTAACGGTATGTTCACATATGATCTGCAGTCACCCAATGTATATGTGGTATTTTTTTATTTCGGGTCAAAGCTCATTAAGGGTCACTTCCGGTATAAAAAGAAATACCTTTAAAATGCATCTTCTTCCAGAAATTATGTGGGACAGAGACGCCACTTGCACATATGCATTGTTATTACCCAGTGTCTATGGGGTGTACACAGATTTTGGGTCAAAGGTCATTAAGAGGTCACTTCCGGTATAAAACGAAATACCAACATTTTTTATTAGCTAAGTCAAACATTGGACAGTAACGATATGTTCACACATGATCTGCAGTCACCCAATGTATATGTGGTATTTTTTTATTTGGGGTCAAATCTCATTAAGGGGTCACTTCCGGTATAAAACGAAATACTTTTAAAATGCATCTTCTTCCACAGATTCTGTAGGACAGTGACGCCACCTGCACACATGCATTGTTATTACCCAGTGTCTATGGGGTGTACACAGATTTGGGGTCAAAGGTCATTAAGGGGGAAGCTGCACCAGGATTGTTGTGAAATAGGGGTATTTTTGTCTTCTTATGTTTTTTCTAAATTAAAATCTATAGAATTTGGGCCTTTATTTGCTTTTTATTTGATTCAAATCGGACATTTGGTTCAGAAGTTGCAAGTAATCAAAGGGAACAACGTAATGCGAAAAAGTCGCGAATTGAATTGTGTCCTATACTAATACACGTAATGTATTTCTTATGTATTGTATTGTTTTCAAGGGGCGATATTTAAGGAATTTCTGGATAAAAATTAATTTCTGAATAATGTAATATGTTTATTGCATATAAAGAGTGCTAATAATTAGTATAAATGTTATTGTTGACAGAACCATGATTTTATAATATTTGATATGCATAATTGCTGCCTAATTAACATATTAAGTGTTTCTAGACTTAAAATGTTGTTTTCTGCCAGATGTCGTTTCGCGTCATTTTTTACCTTGCGCGTCACTTTTCTTGGTAATGGTGCATCTGTCTGAGCTTATATTTGGCAGGTATGTTGGACATACCTGTATCTAAAAATTTATAGAAGGAAATTTTGAAAAACATCTGGTAACCATGGAAACGACCCGTTTTCGTAAATTTTCCGCCAAAATGCGCAAATTTACCAATTTTAATGCGCCGTAGCGTAACCATACAACCTTTTTTTGAAAATTCCCTCTGTAAATTTTTTAATTAGACCTAAATTTGTCAAATAAAACTGAGAAAAATGGCGCGCAACGACATCATGTGAAAATCCAACATGGCCGCCGTTACCATGGCAACTGTTATAATGACGATCATTTTTTTGGCTGGAATCGCTAAGTTTGATCAGCATACACATTCCCACCAATTTACAAGTGCACAGGACAAATACTTTAGAAAATCACTTTTTTCAGTGCAGCTTCCCCTTAAGGGGTCCCTTCCGGTATAAAATGAAAAACCTTCAAAATTTTTTTATTTGCTAAGAAAAACATAGGACAGTAACGGTATGTTCACACAGTAATTGTGGTTACCCAGTTTATATGTGGTATTATTTTATTTGGGGTCAAAGGTCATTAAGAGGTCACTTCCGGTATAAAAAGAAATACCTTTAAAATGCTTCTTCTTTCACAAATTACGTAGGACAGTGACGCCACTTGCACACATGCATTGTTATAACACAGTGTCTATATGGTGTACACACATTTGGGGTCAAAGGTCAGTAAGGGGTCACTTCCGGTATAAAACGATATACCTTACAAATGCCCCTTCTGCCGCAAAAAGCATAGCAAAGTGATGCCACGTGGACACGTGCATTGACATTAGCCAATGTCTATGGGGTTTTCATATATTTTGGGGTCAAAGGTGATTAAGGGGAGACAACACGGCTGTGTTCGTGGTCTTAGACCACAGCTAAGTCTAATTTACTTTATTTTCAATCCAAACAGATTAGTGTGGGTTTTTTGCAGGTGTGCAACAGTAGAGTGCAGTAGATTGTACTTTTAAGTGCTAAAAGCTTGTCAAAGGCGTCTTTAATACAAAACGACAAAAAAGTCCAAATGTGTATGTGTCCTCGATGTGTTGTCATGTCAAGTGCTCAAGAAGTCGGTAATACCGAACAAATTTGATTCCGGTTAACACTACGAGAACGTTAAGCTATAGAGGGGGTAGTAGGGTATAAGACTGTATTTTTCGCCGTTTAAGGAGGTTTTTGTAGCGAGTCCTCGGTAAAAACAAAAGTCCTCGGTGTGTCGGTTTGTTGTTATGTCGGAGTCCTCGGAAGTAAACATCTACCAAAAAGTTATTACCCCCTTTCTTATAAGATAATAACTCAAAAATATTAATCAAAATTTAAAACTGAAATAGCGAAAGGAAGCCCAGTTTTGTGTTGCAAATTTTAATGCCTCGTTTGTCTTAATAGCCCAAAATTTGTTGCCATAGTGACCCTTTGGCCATTGAAAATGTTACTGGTCACCGCGGGTAATCCTTTACCAGTCATGTAGAGAATGCAATGGTACACTGAATTGAGAAACCTTTAATTGTTAGCTTTAATAAACCAAAACAATTATTTCCATCGGCTCACAACTTTTGAAGATTATGCCATTTTAAAGACAAGTACCCGTTTTTCACTCTGCCCACGGATAGCAAACAGAGTGGTTGGGATGGGTCATACTGTGGAGTGGCCTTCAAGATCACCAGACCTCACACCACTTGATTGCTTCATTTGTGGCAAAATTCAATTCAATTCAATTTGTGGATCGTTTTCATGGCATTTCTCAATGATTACATAAACACTGTACCTTTGTCTTTCAAACAACACATGTAAAAATTATATCATACACATGATTACGTAACAGCATTAGCATAAAATCAATGGTCTAGAGTCACCTGGTGAAATTGAGGCGTTTTTGTTAAGGGAAATAAGAGGCTGAAATGAGGTATTGTTGTATTTTCTATATTTTCTCAGGAATTAAAGAATGGAGATTGCTGCCTTTTGGAACAGTAATAGAACACAAACTACCAGTTCGTTAAACCATGTTTGTTGGGCTGTAAAGGTTTTACTTTATTTAAAATGCGTGGTCAAATATGTCTTATTTTTGACAAATACAAGGCTGTTCTTTCTTTAAAAATCTTGATATTGCCAAAAATAGCAAACGTGGAAATTTAAATTTTTTTGCCAGTTCTGTTGACTAATCTCCAAACATTTAAACGGGAGTCTCCCTAGAAAATATTTGAATCCGTGATTAAAATGTAACTGTTATTGTACCATTGTTACATTTATACAAAAAGTAGTGGTACAAAGAGAGAGGCCATCGTTTGAATGAGAAATTTATTTTTAAAACTTTTCTGTTCATTTCAGGTTGAGATCATCCATAAAAATTCATATGAATATTTAAATTACAATTTTCATAGCATTTTGTAATATTTTAGGCCCTATTTACATGGAATTTACCAATTTTTGTGCATTTCCACCATGTTGTATCGGTCATCCCACCTGCGCATGCGCAGATTGTTGTTTCATTTGCACCAGTTATCATGGCACTGAGTACCAGCTCTCACACGTGACCAGTCATTATATTTTAGTCTGTTTCATTTTGGAGATAATTAATGTCATTTGTAATAACTGCTTTTTCATTTTCGCCACTTTTGCAGAATAATTTTGCTTCCATTCAAGCCCTAAAGTTGTTGAAGTTTCCAGACATCCCATTTCCACTAAAGTTTAATGGCAAGTCTCATATTTTATCAAATGCAAACGGAGGACCTAGTGTTTATTCCTGCCCAAAACTAGCCATATGCACCTTGTACTTTTGCTGTTTTTGGTCATTGTAAACACGTGTTTTTTCTGTAATTCAAAAGGCCCGCCTTTTTGCGTGATTTGGCAGTGTCCCTAGTATATTGATTTTATGCTAATGCTGTTACGTAATCATATGTATGATATAATTTTTACATGTGTTGTTTGAAAGACAAAGGTACAGTGTTTATGTAATCATGGAGAAATGCCATGAAAACAAACCACATATGACGTCACGAGTCAACTCTTAAAACATACTGACTGCCCCTCGTATATTCGCAAGTATCCGGCGCACAAGGTTGGTACGCAACGCAATTGATGCAATGAGGACTAGGGCTGAAATCTGTATTCGTCAAGGAGGCAACCAGGTAGAGGGCAGAGCAACACAGTAAACTCGCTTCAAAAGAACCAAAGACAAACTAAACAGCCCTTTTCAGGGCTACCTTTTATTCCAAAAAGAGAAATGACTTATGTTGTTAATAAAAAGAAAGCAAGAAACAATAAAGTAAGAAAGTAAGAAACATAATAAAACAAAAAGGCATAAAATAACCGAGAAAAAAATAAGAAATTGCTAGTTTGGAAAACGAAGTTCCATCCCACATCAATTTCGCCCAAATTAATGACACTTAACAAAATCCATAACCCATAAGCCCACCGGTAAAGCACATTCCCTAAAATAAAGTTGTTATATTATAAAGTTATCATCGAGGAATGTTTTATATTCATGCATGGTCAATCTTTGAAGTAGCCAAACTTCCTCCGTGGACAGAGTGAAAAATTGATACATTTCTTTAAAAGGGCATATCTCCAAAAGCTATGAGCCGATTGAAATAATTGTTTCGGTTTATTAAGGGATCTAGAATGAGCGTTTATTGCGTTTCGACAGTATTTTTTGTAGGACATGAGAGCACCTCAGACCTATCGAATTGCATTCTGAATACGAAGCATGTCTTTCTGATATCAAATAATTTTCACTTTTTGCAAATCACAATATAATACAAATTTTATGACAAATTATACAAATTTGATATTTTTCAAATTGTTGATATATATCAGTCCTCGAAGTAAATTATAGAAATCTAATGATATATTCTTAAAGTGTATGTAGCTGGGAGGAAAAGCCGACAGTCAATTGAACATTTTGACCTTTCACATTGAAGATATGGATTTTTTTCCCAAAAAGACCTAATTTTTTTTGGTGTTTTTGGAAAAAAAATCCATATATTCAATACGAAAGGTCAAAATTTTCAATTGATCGTCGGCTTTTCATCCCACCTACATACACTTTAAGTATAAATCATCAGATTTATAAAGTTTACTTCGAGTACTGTTAAATATCAAAAATATCAATTTTAATGATTTGCCATAAAATGTGTATTAAATTGCGAATTTCAAAAATCAAAATTATTTGATATCAGAAGGACATTCTTCGTATTCAGAATGCAATTCGATATGTCTGATGTGCTCTAATGTCACAAAATAAATACTGTCCAAACGTTCATACCCCAGCCCTTAAAGCTAACGGGTAAAGGCTTCTTTACATACCAACATATGAAGAGCTTATTTCCAAACCGTGTTAAGTCCACAAGATTCACTTTGAAGAAAATCAGGATTAATTTGTTTTAAAAATAGCATGGACTTAACACGTTTTGACACAAAACGCAATTTCTGGCATGGACTTAACACATTTTGACACAAAACATAGCATCTGTAACACAGAACTAACCATATTTTTCTCAAACTAGTGTTAAAAAGATAACAAATTCTCTCTACTATAAAACACAATTTTGCCACAAAACACCTTGTATCCCGTACCTCCTCCTCCCAACCATTTTTTACCAAAATTCGATGTTTAAAATAGTTCAAATTAAATTGAGTTGTTTTGCATTTCTCAGAATTGAATAAACATCATTTCACTGACAATAAGTTAGGACCCGAAATATCCACTTGTTTTATCACATTATCAGTTATCACATTATCAGTTATCACATTATCAGTTATCACAATTCCCCCTCCCCCATGCTGCCACCCTAATCTCATATTGACAGCCGTAAGTTTTTAAGTTTTTTTATACCTTAAACTTTAAAATAATACCCTGAATTTAGTAGCACATTTTGATAATAATACAAAATAATAATATCAAAAATTAACTCTACCACCATCCTCTAACATTAATTCTACCATCACAACCTCCCCCTTTCCCCTTTCCCACCCTTTTCATGTCTTTCTGGAGGTATCTATCAAATATTTAAGAAATCCCATACAAACTAGGCCTACTATTTATTTTAAAAAACCAACAGCAACAACTTTTTATGCAAACCAAATTCAGGTATACCAGTCTCAGGACCAAACAAGAACGAAGACACAAAGCAAGGCAATGTTATCAATCATGCAGAACTTTTACGATTATCTATTGGACAGTGTTGTAGTCGAGTCCTCATCATCCGAGTCCGAGTCCGAGTCCGAGTCCTTGGTGTCCGAGTCCAAGTCCGAGTCCCAGTCCCTGCCAATTTTTGATGTCCGAGTCCGAGTCCGAGTCCGAGTCCTCAATGTTCGAGTCCGAGTCCGAGTCCGAGTCCGAGTCCTTATGTATCAAATTCAAGCCCCGGGGTTTTCACCAATACTTTATCAACGTAGGCCTAATACTTAACTAGAATTTTAGTTCTATATTATTTTCTTGTAAATACATAATTTGCTAGTCCCACCTATCAATGCTAGTATTGTTTTGGGGCTGTGTAATAATCATGCGGAGCCCGGGGAGGGGTGAAATTGCAAAAAAAAATGCTTATCCCTCTCGGCCTGTCAAAACTTACCCTCCCCGGCCTGCCAAAAATCTTTGCACCCCCCTTTGCACATGCCATTTTTGCGGATTCCGATAAACCTTAAATGGTTTAGATATAAGTTGCGAGTGCAACGATCGAGCAGGAAAATTTGCGAAATATGTTAGCGTTTCCGTACTCTAAGCCTTTTTAGAGCGTTTTATTTGAAAGGTGCTCCATATGTGCCAAATATTGCTTGTTCCCCCCCTCTCGTCGGCTTGCCAAAATTGCTTCCACCCTCCTTTCAATCGGCCAAAAATTCTTACCCCAATCTTACCTTCCCTATACTCATAATTTTTGCTCAGCCCCTAGTCTTTGTCAAAGACCTTGCGATCCTAGGGGGGAGAGCCGCGAGCGGAGCGCCAAAGACGCAACAGAGGGGGAAACTCCCGGGGAAACTGTGACAGCGAGCGCGAGTAGAATAAGATAACAACGCTTGTATTGATATGAAATAATATGGAAATAGATTTCAAATATTCTGATATAAAGCCGTTTTGGTAAGTTTCCAAACTTTTTTTGAGGAGTTATATGGCGCTCACACTACGGTGCTCCAGGCAAAGCCTTGTTGAAAGGCTACATAATTTTTGCTCAGCCCCTATAGCATACCTTGGAAACAGAGAATAATCGCAGACTCACTATAACTTATTGTGTTTGTATAGGCCTGTGTTTTAAAGAGGCAAAAGATGCAATATGACAATCAAAATATGACGTCACTACCAAACTTCAGGTGCCAAACGAAAGGGTGTTGGATCTGGCTGTAGGCCTATGCAGTATTATTCCCAGGGTGAGGGTCACTCACATGTAAAGGTGGTACGGGTTTGTGCGGTGGTCAAGGGTCCCCTTTTCAGGTTCTCTGACAGTTCCTTAAGACCCACATTTGCATCATGCTCCAGTTCATTGAGCTTAACACCCCAAAGCCTATAATTTGGCCCAATTTTAGTTCACAGACCTCCACAAAAATATTGAAATATCAGTTCATCAAACCCATATCATTGCCCCCAAATTTGTTCTTAGTTCCCAAAGTTCGGCTCCGCACACTCCTACCAAAATTTAACTTGTGCCTCAGGGAATTATTATGCATGTACATTATAGACTTGCGTCTAACAAAGCAACATGTCAAAAAAACGAGTATGATTAAAATCCATTTTACCAATTAAAGATATAACTGAAAGCAATCTTACTTTTAGTTACAAACTGAATTTATTTGTATTCAAAATTACTTAAATTAAATCACGTGATGTGATCATTGATAAGAAGTTTATGAATGAAAATAAAAGACCTAAAAAGACCCTATTTTGCCGGAATCGAGGAGGACTCGAAGCCGAGTCCCCGAGTCCTTGGGGGTCCGAGTCCGAGTCCAAGTCCTTAGCTTCCGAGTCCAAGTCCGAGTCCGAGTCCTTGAAAAAAGGACTCGAGTCCGGACTCGAGTCCGAGTCCGAGTCCCGAGTCCTCCAACACTGCTATTGGAAGCCCTATGCCGTGCTACTTGCCTACAAGCTGCCCACAACGGTATTGTTCGTGGACTTAACACAGTTTGCTACCAAACTGGATTGGACTTAACACGTTTTAGAAAAAAATCGATACTTTGTGTGTCAATATTAAGCTGATTAAATAAAGGTTATAATAGATATATGCATTATATGATTTAACATATTATACCAATACCTTTATTGTTATATCATTCCATCATGTAATTGAGGTCGTTTTGTATTAGAAGAATTATGTGTAAGAAAAAAGAGAAAGATATCAGAATGTGATTAGTGCCTTTATCTTATTAAGGGGGTACTACACCCCTCGATAAATGTGTGCCTATTTTTGCATTTTTCTCAAAAACTAATAACACACTGGTAACAAAAGTTCTGTATATTATAGGGGCAAGGAATCCAATTACTACACTGGAATTCGTTATTTATGATAAGAAATAAGGTACCGCTAATATACATAACTTTTGTTACCAGTGTGTTATTATTTTTTGAGAAAAATGCAAAAAACGTCAGACATTTACCACAGGGGTGTAGTACCCCCTTAAGGCAGCCCTATTAATAGAAATTGATTTAAATTTGCGAAAGGGAGAGCACACTGCTTATAAAATAGTATACAATTTTATGTTTTAATTTCTTAGGTAACCATGTACATATTTTTCTACCAACGGATACATAGATATATCATCTTGAATTATCATTTTAGTCTAGGAAAGTTTTTTCTGTGTGATAACTATTTAAAAGGGAGAGCACATTTAAAACTACCTAAAATTATATCAGCATACTTTGTATTTATTAATGTAGTAGCTGAATAAATGTTTAGCTATAATTAATCTATACACATATCTTATTCAATGCATACTAACCATCATACTTTTTTATAGTTTAAGTATATTTAAATAAAACAGACGGTGTAATAAGAAGTACACCTTGTAGAAATGTGAATACCGCCACCAATTTCGAATCTTGTTTACTTATTAAGGCAGCGCTATTTTCAAAATCCATATTTTAAAATAATTGTTACTCTAAAAAAAGGAAGAAAAAAAACCCCAAAAACACGGGAGCAGGCAGGCAACTTTATTGCTAATTGCTAAATGGATAGCACACTGTTTATAACATGATGCAATTGTGGCGTCGGTTAATAAGATTTAGTTCCTAAGGTGACAAAATTCACTTTTATATACCGAAGGATGTAAAGAAAGATATCAGAATGTGATTAGTGCCACCAATTTGAAATCTTGCTTTATCTTTTTAAGGCAACCCTATTAAGGCTACACGATCTATTGTTGGTCGAAGCAGCCGAAAAAAAATCGATTTTAATTATCAAAATCAATATATTATTGACAAATAACACTTTGATGTTTTGCAAAAGTTCATTCTACAAATCATATACTTTGAAAACTTGTTTAATTTATTGTTGGGAATAATTTATGTACGTTTTACAAAAGTGTTGTTGTTTCAGCCCTCTTTACAACATAACTCAAGAACCACAGGACCTACAAGGGTATACCTGTGATATTTGAATTCTTCTACACACTCGCTACGAAATGATCAATGCAATTTTTGCCAAAGCTCACTACAATTCGCAAGATGCTGTGAACTACCAAATCGCAACAGTTTAAAATAGTTGCTAACCTTAAGGGGGTACAACACCCCTGGCCAATTTGGTGCCTATTTTTGCATTTTTCTGAAAAATTATAGCGCATTTGATACAAGTAAGATATGTATATTATAGGGGCACGGACTACAACTACTGCACTGGAAATTCAGCAACTCAAGGCAAGTAGTTATTGATTTATTGATCAAATATTGGTTTTCCCTCATTTTTGACTGTAACTCCGCAACTGTTGTCTGTGCTGAAATAAAATTTCCAGTGCAGTAGTTGTAATCCTTGCCCCTATAATATACATATCTTACTTGTCACCAATGTGCTATAATTTTTGAGAAACATGCTAAAAAATAAAGGCACAACATTGGGCAGGGTGTGTAATCTATAACTGAAATTGATTTAGATTTGCAAAATAGAGAGCACACTGGTTTTTTTTAAATATTATGCAATTCTATGTTTTTATTTCTAAGGTGACAAAGTACATATTTCTCTGCCAACAAAGATATATCATCTTGAAATATTATTTAAGTCTAGATAAGGTTTTTTTTTTGTGATATTTAAAAGGGAGAGCACATTTAAAATAACATAAAAAGATATCAGCATGCTAAATAAGCAGTGAATAAAAGTTATAATTTGTAATAGTGGTAATAATAGGGGTTCAATAATAACTATTGAAAACTACTTATCTGATAACTTGTTTTGACGCCAATGAAATCAAATGGAATACGTTAAGGGGTGAAAAATTAGTTAAAGAGAAACCGTAAGGGATTAACAGATTTTTCTTTTGCGAACCGTTTTGAAGAGCAAAATGTGGTTGCATCAAACAAAATACCTTGCTAACAACTCAGGAGATTAATTTGGTCAGGTATTAATCCTCGTAGAAAGACACAATTGTTAGTGATAGCTGCAGATTAAGGGTACAGTTTCTCTTTAGTATGATAGTGTTATCAAACACTGCTAAATTATTTGTTGCTTTAATTATAACTTAAGATGGGTTCTTTGTATGTTTTTGTGTATACTTAATGTTTTGATTATTTAATGTACAATTATAATTAGGGGGGGGCAAAGTTCAAGGGGAAAGCAATTCTTGGCACAGGTATTTCTTGGCACAGGTGTTTCGATATTGCTACCTAAAATTTGATGTAGAAACATGTCAGGATAGGCCTATGTTCAAATGGTTAGTGGGAATATTTTGGCATGTCAAAATATTTTGATGTATAGGCCTGTAGTAGCCATGAATGATCGTTACCTATTAAAACCAAAATAAACGGTTTTAGGGTCACTATGAAAAAAAAAAAAAACATTTTAAGTTTACACAAAGAAACGTATACAAGACGTATAAAGTTGTTCTCTAAGTAATCAAATATCGCAGCGAGTGAAATGTTGGTACATTGGACGTGGCTTAACATTATTTTTGTGTGTTTATATAAATTTTTATAATAAATTTGAAAATCATTCGTTTAAATCCTTTTTACGCATCATGTTCACAAGATCGAAAACGCGTTCCATGACGTTTTTTTTTTCAAACGTTCGCCCCGTATAAAACCACGACGAGTGATTGTTTTCCTTTTTTTTGTATTGTACCTCAAATCGATCAAAGAAATAATTTTGCCATATATTTTAAATAGTAAAAATGATTATAAATCATACTGTCTGTTCATCATTAATTTCTGAAGCTAATTCTTGCATTTTCCGTCGGTAAAAAACCCTCCATATGAGACCTTTAAACATACTATCGCTTTAATATTTCTTATTTGAATAAAAACTTGATAAACATTTACGCTCCTTGCATCTTATTTACATTTAGCCCACCACAGTTCGTAATTTTTAATTGTATCAGAATGTGCTCTCAAAATTTGATTCGTGTTAGGCATACTATTTCATTTGTTACAAAATGTATACAATGTATGGACCCAGATTTTGTTCTTACACCGATATTGTGTTTACTGTGTATCAAAACGTTCAATTATGTACGATTCGTCCTTCCTATATCAGCTATAATGTGTTTGAAACTTGATTAGTGCACTTAAGGTTAGCAACTATTTTAAACTGTTGCGATTTGGTAGCAGCATCTTGAAAATATTGGTCAATGGTATTGAGCTTTGGCAAACAAATTCATTGATCATTTCATAGCGAGTGTGAAGAAGAATTCAATTATCCCAGATATACTTTTGTAGGTCCTGTGGTTCTTGAGTTATGTTGAAATAAGGCTGAAACAAAAACACGTATGTAAATCATCAAATCAGTTAAACAATAAATCATTAGCAAGTTTTCAAAGTATATCATTTGAAAAATTAACTTTTGCAAAGCATTTTTTGATTTTTTGGCTGCTTCGACCAACAATACCTCGTCTACCCTTAAGGCCTACATCATGTCTATTTTTGTATCAAAACTTGCTACCCGTTTGCGATTTGTGCCCTGTATAAAGGTTTATTTGTGTTTAAAAGCTTGCTACCGTTTTGTGCACCCTATTATAATTTCGTAGTTGCCTCAACACGTTCCAATTATTTGTATTGCATCATAATTTTTTACCATAATTATGATGACGTGCTACCCAATGAAGATTCTTGCACCCTATATTATTTCTGGTGTGGATTTTGAATGTGCTACCCATTAACGATCCGTGCATATAATTAAACGTAGTACCTGTTCCTGTTCATTTGTTCGTGTATGAACGTGGTTTGTCGCCCTCTATCTTCTAGCAGTCGTGTTGTCCTTTTTAACCTAAAACACACGTCATCCAAGCAGTGCAAATAATTAGTTTTTTCTATTAATTTCAAACATGTCAAATTATTCGTCTGAGCTCATGTATCACAGCAATAGGATCACGTTTTAAAAACAGAAACTAAAAATGTCAACAATAGGTAAAATAATGGTATACTTAGTTTGACACCAAGCTGTCTGCGGAGAAGTCTTTTCATGTTTGCTTGAATTAAAACACAAAAGACAGATATTTCACGCTATAGGTTCAATAATATTTGTATAATGAATCGTTGCGTGGAATGTTAGTGACGTGCATTGGAGAAATAAATCAAAACACACGACAAAAGATGGTACCAAACCTCACGTAAACTTATCACGAACACCTTTTGACGGTTGATTTGAATTCAAGAATACAAAGGACCCGTTAATTCAATGAAGTGTTGCCAATGCCATGTTTGCCGAAACCAATATATAGTAAAGGAATGTAAATGATGTTAATGGATCAAAACTCATAACAATATACATCGGCCCATTTATTTTGTAGCTTTTTGTGTCAAGTCTCAACCAAAACACCTGTTCAAATAATATCCACGAAGGCTTACGTGATGCAATGTAGCACACCAGAATATAAATGAGCAAGTTTGATTAATGTATTTCCTCACCATTTTGATCGATCATGTCGAAATGATGTTTAGAAACCTAGCTACAGAACTCATACTCACTGATTAATGAATATCCTAAACATAATCAGGTCAAGTTAACAGTCAGTTAAGCCTATTTGAAGTCTTAATTAACATAGAAATATACATTTTGAATTGCTTTTTGGATCCTACTATTAAGTTTCCTCCCAATGATAATAATAATAATAATAATAATAATCATAATAATATAATAATAATAATAGTAGTAATAATAATAATAATAATAATAATAATAATAATAATAATAATAATAATAATAATAATAATAATAATAATAATAATAATAATAATAATAATAATAATAATGAATGATAATAATAATTTTATCTCCATATAATCCCTTACAATATTGTTTATTCATTGTATCAATGAACATATATGTATTATGTATACTGGTTATACTGGTTATACTATGTTATGTCTGTGATACTTTTACTTCTTAATACTGGTTATACTATATATTTTTCAAGGCTTGATTCCAGAGGGGCGTAAGTTAATAATAGAAACAGCCATGCAGAAAAAAATGAACTCAAGCGTATACTTGGTGTATCAATCTACATACAGTGACCACGAATCTATGAAACCGTGGCAAGGGAGTCATCCTATGTTGCAGGGATAGGGAGGAGGCAACCATGGTAGGGGCTGCCGCAGCCGGTTTTCTGCAATTGTCTTATGGTATTTTATAAATTTTCATTTTTTTAAATATTATCCTTAGATGATATCTGTCGTGAAATAAATCAATGCCGCTATCAGTCCGGTCCGACTGCCTGATCAGGAAATACTGCCGAGTCAGGCAACATGGTATCCCACAATGCAATGCTCTATTTCAAATAGAGTATCTTTTAATATACCGTTATTTCTTTAAATAAAGGTAATTCGCATATTTAAATTATTTTTTTTTAAACCGTTAGAAATTGTTTTGTTATTTAAATTATTTTCCTCCCGGTGGCATTTGTTTTCGCCCGGTGAAAAATTGTAAACTTACATGTAGCTCATGTGTGTCAAAGTAAAATTTCCACCGTTCTTTTATAAAATCACCATGAACAATTTAGTCTTAAGTCTGTCAAATTCGGAAGGGTTACCAAAGCCTGTGTTGCCTGCGCAGGCAACACGCTGCCTGACTCGGCAGTATTTCCTGATCAGGCAGGCGGACCGGACTGGCTATAGGCTATAATAGGCCTAGTAGGCCCACCCTGATTATGCAATATATACAACAACAACTACAACAACAATAACAAAACCAACAACCAATATCTAAAAAAATATTCATAGGCTTATATAATAGGCCGCGCCTATTTAGACTAGTAATTCTTTTGAATTCCTATTAATGAATTATACAATAATAAAAAAAACCGGCAAAAACAACCAATCACTGTAGTCAGAAAGAAACAAACGAACAAGAAAGAAGACAGAAAAAGAGAAAAGTAAGAAAAAAACTAAAATAATAGAATTTGACCACACATGGACTCGAACCCGTGCTAGTTGACCAGTTCAAAACTATTACATAGTCGAGTATCCGTCAAGCGCGCTAATCGATTGAGCCACGGAGGGGGATTACGAAAACTGATGGTCGCAAACTGAGTATATAAATATGCAATAGTACATGCAGGCTGTTATGATAAACAAGCAAATTGCCCCGCAAAGTCGGACGCATCGATGACGAAAAAACACGTTTTTTTTTGTGCAAAAGTAGCTTAAATTTGGAATGAAAATCAAATGGTAGAGTAATGGACAGACGGTTGAGAAATAATGTTGGTAGTTAGATGTCAAATAAACGTTCCACAATTAAGATATCGATAATGTAACAAAACAGTTTTTCTAAAGCAAGATCTAAAAAAAAAGCTCTCTATTACGGATTTTCGGCCATTTCAAATGCCCTAAATTGCCAGTTATTGAATATTACAATTTACATTTCTGTGGAAATTGTAAACCTTGAACTGGTGAGTCATCTAGGTAACAAAAATACTGAGCTTCCATGGGAAAAGCAGGGAAAGATATATCCCACGTTTTGTCTCCTTTCAAACAGAACGACAGACATATATTGTTAGCGAATTCATATGGCCGTCATGCATAAAACACAGTAATTGGAATGAACATATTTTCACAAGAAGTTTCTAGTCTACTGCACTGGTATTATCCGCTCATTAATTGTGTGACAACAATAAAGAACTTGTACTCTGACTAAACAGCATCATAAAAAAGCACTTACGAATATATCAGTTCGATAAAACATTTTGAAAAGTTAAAAATCCAACTTTACCAACTTCATTTCCAGTGCTAGGCATAAAGACATATACTGTGCCAAATAAGTATCCTTACACTTGGAAAATAATTCTAATTTTCTAACTTAACCATATTATATATTTGGGTAATATTTTTTAATCATGCGCATTATGACACCCCATTGAATCCAATGTGACCTGAAGACGTAAAGTTACAAGCAATTAATTAGACGAAGGTCAGTTTAAAAAAATGTTTGTATAAGGTAATAATAAACTAAATTTTTTAAAAACAATTTCGCCTTTGCCTCTTGTTACAAATTATTCCACGCTCATAAAATGGGTAAGGTTAACTGTAGTACATTTAACAAATAAATATTACATACAAAATCCTTAGACCAGCTGGTAAGATTTTTTTTTTTTATCTGTTTAGTTTAATGATTATATTGGGTTAAGATTTTTTAACCCGGACTTGATCCGCATGACACTCTCACACACTGTAACTTGTCAATAAAAAAATAATTTTGTGTGTACTGGAAGCTGACCAATCAGCAGCTCTTATACAAACACACCCACTGCTGAATGCTTTGTTCTCATGAATTTTACCTCTAAACATGACAATTTTCATCCTATGATTGCAGAAAACTGTAGCCTTTTCTGGTTACCATTAAGGCTTTTTTTTTTTTTAAACAAATGAATAATTAATCTTAATAATCTTAATACTCATAGGCCACCTTTTGGCAGTTTTTTCCGACTTTTAAGCCAAACTTTCACTTCCTGTTTGTAGAGAATTACTATCATGCACAGAACACTATGCACTGTGTATTGGTGACCTTTGTTTGCTTTATCTATTGACCTCGCTCATAAAGCGTGGTAGTTTATTGATTTAGCCTTTCCGCCACTCAATGAGGTCAAGTGTTATGCATACTGTTGTGTTTTTTAAAGTAATATTTATTTAAATATTTGCAACTGCTTGTAATTAACGATTAAAATAATAAACTCTGGATCATGTTTAATATTTTCTTAGTTTGATATTTCGAATTATTTTCATTTTCTTAACATGAATATCAGTGAACGAACCTGCATCATTTCTTTACAGATAGTGTATGGGCAAGTTACACTGTGTCTCATAAGTTATATTTACTATTAAATCGTAAGAATTTAGAGAAAAATAGAAGAAAATCTGATAGCTTTAAGTAATGAAACACTAACCATGCTAACGGGATTGAAATCTTTGGAATGCGTATAAATGGGTATGCATACAGGTTGTCCCAGAAAAAAAATACCGAGTGAATAAACTTGAACGTAAGTCGAGAAATATACATCAGAATCAAAAAAATTAAAATGTAGCGTATTTTATTGTTCATCACATACAAACATTGTATTTGATTCGGTTGACATGGGTTGCAAAGAAATTAACGATTACATAGTGTGCGCATCAATGCAGTTTATTCCAAGTTTGTTCAATAGGCGCGTTTTTGCTCGCCGCTTCCTAATGTTTGTGTAAATATTAAATTTAGTCCACATTATCTATTTTATAATCCGGTGTGTGAGAAAATTTTTAAGCCCGGTGGAATTCTTTATGCAATAATTCTTTATGCAACATTTATATCAACATTAACGAAGAGATATTTACAAGTATCGAACATCATCTTATACAGTATTCAACCTTTCATTTTCAATATCGTGCAGATTTTCAAATTTGAACACAACCTAATTAAATGTTTTGCAAGAAACAGATTGTTTAAAAAGAACAAAAAGGATTTCACCGAACAAAATCCCGTTGACGGTTAACCACTAGTGCGCATTGTGTTGAATGATCTTTCTTTCAAACTTGGAATGAAGTGAATCGACGCATGCGTTATGTAATCGCTCATTTCTTCGTAATCAGTCAGCTGATTCTGGTAAAATTAGCGTATAAGATGCAGAATGAAATGGGCTATACGCAAATATTTAGATTTTTGAATTCTTATGTCTATTTCTTGACTTACGTTAAAATTCATTCGCTCGGTATTTTTTTCTGGGACACCCTGTATAGATCTCAATTAAATAACAAGGAAAAAAAAGTATTATATTTAGCAATTGGCTGGCACAGAGTTTCACAACATATTGTTATGCTACGTGACCCGATTAAACACCAAAGAAATTGTTGGGAATACTCTGCTTTAACTTAAAGGGAAGATCACTGATTAGCTCAGGTACAACACATAAAACTCTTTATAATTACGAATTTGGCTGTTTTTAGAACAAACACGACATTGTGATGTGACACTTAGCATAACGGTGAGAATGGATAGACGTATTATTTTATTTCCCGCGCATATGATACTGATGGTTAAGATATACGAACGCAAACAATTGACGCTGATGTCCTTTCATGGGATTTGCATTGGCAATGGTAGCCATGGTTGATTTGAAGGCATCTGTGGTAAATACGTAACGCTCCTATTTGAATAAAGCAAGCATAGAAAGAAATAAGAACACCCGTCTCTTCTACCAAAAAGTTCCGTCTAATCAATTCAACACAGGTGAAAAAAAGTATACTAAAAAATATTGTTGGTTGTACTTGAGTGCGGTTACTAATGAACCAGGTTGAAACGTAAACAGCGTGAAACACATTTACAAATAACAAAGATTAAGGGGTACTACACCCCTTGATAAATTTGTGTCTATTTTTGCATTTTTCTCAAAAACTAATAACACAGTGGTAACAAAAGTTATGTATACTATAGGGGCAAGGAATCCAATTACTACACTGGAATTTTAGTGACCCAAGACAAGCCGTTCGTTATTTATGATAAGAAATAAGGTACCGTTAGGATGTACCTCATTTCCTATCATATATACTAAACCACATGTCTTGAGTCACTGAAACTTCAGTGTAGTAATTGGATTCCTTGCCCCAATAATATACATAACTTTTGTTACCAATGTATTATTATTTTTTGAGATGCAAAAATGCAAAAATAGTCACAAATTTACCACAGGGGTGTAGTACCCCCTTAAAAACAGGGAAAATATGAAAAAAGGGTCAAAATATGCCATTTTTTTCAACGGTCGCCATTTTTAATGCGCTTTTCAAAATGAAACAAAATACGTTTTCGAGAAGAAAACGATCTAAATTATAATATAATTATGATTCGTACACTTTTGTAAGATATTTCGCCCTAAACAAAATAAAGATGCACCTAGTCGTTTACTAGTTTGTCACCCCTTAACAATACCGACGACTTGTACAAATATTTCAAATTCATAGGAAATCAATAGTACAACATCCATCACTATTAACAATAGACTCATTATACCACATACTACTTTCGGTAAGGTCCAATTGTTTCCTCTCATAATGGGTTCAGGAAGACCGAAAATTGCACTTTTGATTTTTATTTGCTTCAAAAGAAGTGTAATTGAAAGTTAGTAAATTTAGAGAAATAACGAACAATAAAAAACAAAACAAACAATAACAACAACGACGTTCAAAAATGGAAGTGAAACTAAAACGCACAAAACACAGGTTTTCGATCTTTAATGACTACTCTTTTTAAAAAGTATATAGAACACATTCTGGAATTGGTAACAACTTTTAGTGAAAGGGATACGAACAATAAACTTTATAGCATGTATATCTTTGTTTTTAATCCGTGAACAAAAATCGAGGTAAGATTACAACACATCTCTTACAGGTCATCTTCTGCTGGTTAGTCGTATGATTATCTACTTTTTAATATAAAGATCCTACTTTCCAATCCTGCTAGAACATATTTAAAAAATCATATTGGTTAGATTAGTAATAAATAGGTCCGCAAATGACTAATATTAGAGTTTATTCCATACACGTGCACCATTATAGTGTATATCCATCACTGTCTAAACTTAATCCTTACTAGCTTTAATTTGGCTCAGAATATCTAACAGCTATACATAGATAAGTTATATATTAAATTTCATTTCGATATTGTGCATCAGGTACTTTGTAAAAATTGGTGTAAAAAGAAGTACACGATATCAAACTGTGAGTAGCGCCACCAATTTAAAGCTGCGCTTAATACGCTATTCAAAGTCCATATTATAGAAATGTCACCGGTTTTTTGGCTTATAAAATAAGTAAATGATGTTTGCAGACCGTACTTGCAAGAACCTTTTTCTTCAAAATTTTGAATTTAAATATTAGCAGATTCCATCAAACCCCTCCTACGTCAAACTCTCACAGCTTACCCTACCCCGTATAAAGTGGTACCCCAACTTTATTTCGTCAAAATGAGAGCAATAGGTGGTCTAACAATTAGCTAGATGCCCTAGGTCACTTTCTTTAGCATTCTAACGCGACCGGGACAAAATCCGGGGGGGTGGGGTTGAGTGGTAGAAGGGTTAAGTAGGATCTACGCCCGGAATCGAAATTGAGCTATTTGGAATAATCAAGGGGTTCCATACTAGCAGAAACATTTACAACTTTACTATTGATGGCATTTGTAACTTCATTATGCTTTTTAGTTTGAATCCCATGTACCTGATTGCATACATACAATCACCTTGAATTTCTGACCGAATGAATAAAACTATTTGTTCAAGTTTATTTGGTTTAAAAATCAGTTATCCTGGCTATATTTGAAATAAAATGACATATTTTTGAGTTCATTTCAAGCGTAACTGGACGTACCGCGCCTTCGCGCTATCTTGCGCAATGTGTTAGTTGTTGCAAAATAGAACAACAACAAAATCTAACCATAAACCAAAGAACATAAACTACAGGAGAATATGAGTACCTTTACGTAATACGTGCAGAGACAGTCCAAAAAGTGTGGCTATATTTGGTGTACATATTAAACAGAAAATTAAAATGAATTGCGTAGACCCCATTTTTTTGGTCACATCACGCTTGCAATGAACGCTAATATGTGGATTGATCGACATTTGGTTACAGAGGTGAGTAAATAAATGGATGGTAAGCATTTTAAAACATTTTTGGTTAAAAAATCCCTTTAAAGGTATTCGGTATTTTTAAACACGCGGTTATTAATAACTGTGCACAATATATTTTTCGATCATTGCGTGAAATCGTCGGTGATTGTTTTGGGTTTCGGCATTTTTCTTCAGGAGCTGCGTTTAATCTCAGAAAAATACCTCAACCCAAATCATTACCTCCGATTTCACACAATGACCGCAAAAAAAGATGTTCCGCAGTTATCATTGTCTAATTACACATTGCACTTGTTTTGCTTTTTGAAAATACACAATAACAAAAAAACCCTAGTAATATCAAATAAGATAAGTACATACATTTACAAAATTAACAGAGCCCGCCGTTTATTTCTTGTTGTCATGGAATCAAATTTATGTTTTTCTTTGCTTATTAGCAACACAGAAATGAATTCCAAGTACAATTAACTTTTCACTTTGAACACAAAAGATGAATGTTCTCTATTCATCAAACTAAAAGATTGCCGTGCCTACGCATATTCAAATGAATTGACCCGTTGATAATCACAAGTTGAGGAAAATACCTACAAATTTCCGTAGGCATATGTTTTGTTCAACTTTGTCATTTTGATATTGATTAATGAACCAGTGAATTGTTATAGTTCAACATAGTCTGTGTTACAGACTGGAAAACTGATTACTACCCGCGAGCTACCAACATGTGTAGGAGTATAGCATGGTTAAAAAAATTGCACCAATAGTACCATTAAAATTATACTTTTAAGTAGGCATATGTATCAATTTGGCAGCCATATAACATTTCAAAATCAGCTATAATCACTATTGCTATTCCACGATGCGATGCCTTTGTTTACAATAGTATACATCGTCCACATTGTATTATACATTATGTTGAAATTAGTTGTCATCATCATCATCTGAGAATAGTTCCTGATCCATGTTCTCTCATTAGCCTATGTGTCCACATGCTCCAGTGCAATTGAGTCCATTCTTTCTGTAGCTACATTTCATTGTGATGCATCTTGCAGAACAATTGCATCAAATCATCTTCAGCAATGATTCTGGCGCTGGACTTCTTTTCATCATGAATGGAACAAATAACAAATTAATGTCACCTTGGACAATCCATCCCCAGTCAATTGGATGCATACCATCACTTTTACACACCCACTGCATGACCTGTAGATACGTTCTCCTGGAGTGAAGCTTTGCAGCAGAGGCTGTGGGTGGAAGTCTTTCTGGTTTAACAAAGCTCTTTGCTGTGCATTTGTTTGGAAAGAAACCTGTAGCGTAAGGATTCCAAAGACTCTGATTGCTGACCATTAAACAGGGACACCATTGCTTTGCAGCCTTCACTTTATACATATTCTTGATCCATATTCTTGATTCTTGAGTGTAAAATGCCTTGGAACAAATTTGTAATACAAGATCACCATTGATGATTTTGTTGAATACAGACTTACCTACCACAAATATTCTTGAAGTAGTGTCACAACCTGAAAACGCATGGGCAAACAACAAATCCGAACAAATGTCATAACTGCGTAAGTGCTTCGGCAGCTTGATATCATACACACATGGTTTATCATTGTCAGACCGAAAGTACAAGTCCTTACAGTCCTTTTTTGCATAATGAAGATGTAATACCAAAAGGTGTGTCTTCTCCAAATAGGGTTGTTGACTTAAATGATGCCATTGCGACTGCTGCTTTCACTGTATCAATATCTGCATCTCCTTTTGCTTGGATCACATGGTGTCCTTTCTGTTGCATACGGTCCCCAATGTGCCAATCAAAGACAATCGTGGCCTTGCCATAGTGATCAAATGTGAAAGATGCATAATTATCAGAAGAGAACTCTATCAAGAACATAGTGGTGCAATGGTTTGGTCATCGGTGTTCTTGACAGTCCAAGCAGTGGCAGGGGATAAATGCTGATGAGGATGTTAATGTGCAAAACCGGTTCAAAGTAGGTAAAGATACAGTCAATCAAAATGGAAGGACATGCTGTCTTTTCATATAGCTACAAACGGAAGGCTAGAGTCATGACCCTTGCATCTGCTCGGACTGTCAAGGTCACTGATGACCAAACCATTGATCCAGCTCTGTTGTTTCAAAGATTCCTGGTTGTATCACAATCTGGAGATCTGTGCTAAGATAAGGTGCTTTATCATGAACTCTCACTATATCCACCATCTTCATTTGAGGCAAAATAAGCCAGGTAAAGCACCACTACTACAAGCCATACAGGATCATGAAGCCTCATTAGAGGCTGAAGCCCCTGAGACAGTTCTAAGGACTGATCACTATGTTCTTGATGGAAGTTTCCTTCTACATCGCTTGAAGTGGACAGAAGGAAGCACCTATAGTTCCCTTGCTGATAATTATGCATCTTTCACATTTGATCACTATGGGAAGGCCACGGTTGTCTTTGTTAGATACACTGGTGGACCAAACACAAAGGATAACACGAATCAGTGCCGCAAGAGTCGGGTTGCAAATAAGGTAGACATATCAGATGCTAGCAATTTGCTGGCAAGAAAGAAGCATTCTTCTCAAATGATCTGAACAAACAGACACTCGTTAAACTGAAAGGATGCCATGTGATACACGCTGAAGGAGATGCAGATGTTCCGAAGCGCTTTATAATACTCAGTGATGACATTTGTTCGGATTTGTTGTTTGCCCATGCGTTTTCAGGTTGCGACACTACTTCAAGGATTGGGGTAGGCATGAAGTCTGTACAGTATTGCAGAGCATTATCAATGGTGATCCTGTATTACAAGCTTGTTCCAAGGCATTTTGCACTCGCAGTAGTATGGATCAAGAATATGTAGAAAGTGAAGGCTGCAAAGCAATGATGTCCTTGTTTGATGGTCAGCAATCAGAGTCTTTGGAATCCTTATGCTACAGGTTTCTTTCCAAAAAAGTTTGCCCAGCAGAGAACTTTGTTAAACCTGAAAGACTTCCACCCACAGCCTCTGCTGCAAAGCTTTACTCCAGGAGAACGTATCTACTGGCCATGCAATTGATGTGTAAAAGTGATGGTATGAATCCATCTGACTGGGGATGGATTGTTTAAGGTGACAAATTTATTCCACTCATGACGAAAAGAAGTCCAGCACCAGAATCCTTGTTGAAGATGATTGGATGCAATTGTTCTACAGGATGCATCACAATGAAATGTAGCTACAGAAAGAATGGACTCAATTAGACTGAAGCATGTGGACACATAGGCTATATGTGAGAATATGGATCAAGAACTATTCTCAGATGATGATGATGATGATAATGATGATGATAACTAATTCCAACATAATGTACAATACAATGTAGTCGATGTACTAGTATACTACTGCAAACAAAGGAATCGCATCGTGGTATAGCAAGATGAATTTTGTGTTACTTCAAGAATATACTACAAGCAACATATTAATTTATATAATGGTGATTATAGCTGACAGCCATTTTGAAATGTAAATATGGCTGCCAAATTGGTACATATGCCTACTTGAAAGTATAATATTAATGGTGCTATGGATGCAAAGGATGTTGGTTATTTTAAAATTTCTGTCGCTTTAAGTTTTAAGTTACAATACGTGCATAATTTAAATCAATAAGCCGACATACCAAAATGGCGGCCATTTTGAAATTCACTCTTGCTGCCAATTTGGTTCGTATGCCTACCTCTATATAAATATGAATGGGAATATGGGTGTAAAAGATATTGGCTATTTTATAAAATCTAACGCCTTAAGTTTTGCCTTACAATTACGTGCATGATTTGACTTCATAAGCCAAAATACCAAAATGGCGGCCATTTTGAAATTAATTATGGCTGTCAAATTGATCCATCTGAATACCACAATATTAAGATTCATTTCTACATCTAGTAATGTACTTCTGAACTAGGTTGTGACCAATGGAATCCATAATAACGAGTGAAAAATTGATAAAATTAGTAGATTAATGGGTATTTTTCCAGCTTTTGGCGGCCATTTTGATTACGTCACAGTTGGACCCCTCGCCCAAGTTCAATTTTTCTAAACTTTTGATATGTTATTTATTAGACCTTATACTGCAAGAAAATATCAAAAACCTTCTGTTGCAATTTTTCTCTTTCTCTCTCTTTACTCTACTAAAAGGAAAAAGAAAATATTTGAGGACTTTCGTTGTTTCGAATGATCATGCACCTAATAATGGTAACTGGTACATATTACTATAACCTACATACCATCAAACAAACATAAGAAAACAGATCAGACGAGAAAATACGACTAATTTCTGACACATCGAGTCGAATTTAGGCAAATTTACAATACCCGATTACAATAACGCTCCAAACCCTCACACACATCGCCCCGTCACTCATATCCTGTCTCTTCAGAGTCTTCATCCACACTTCCATAGACAAGATCTCTTCGAATTATTCCTTCAAGGAAAGTATTATTACATCCTTTCCGTAATGCTATGAAACGCTATTTTGTTAGGCAATTTGTAAGTGCACTAAACAAACTGACAACATGAGGTTAGGGGTCGGTAAACCTTTCATAATCAGAAGGTGCATGCTGTGAAAAGTTAGGCAAAGTACAAGTATATACCTACCAAATTGTCCAATGATCAAAGCACACAACTGCCATGCAATGTCAACTGCAGTATACCATTAGGGCAATAGCCTACTCCTTGATTATTCTTCACGCGACCCCGGACTGCCCCGGCTTGTTTGTGCCCCGACCCGACCCGAAGTTTTCCAACAAATCCCAGTATTCCCCGTCCAAGATATTTTTACTGGACTGGACCGGACCGGACCGATTCAAAATGGACCGGACCGGACCTGACCGAATCCTTGTGCTAAAACTAGAGTGGCAAGTTTTCCGTGATTTAAAACACCGAATTCCGCGATTTTCCGTGCGTGGTTTTAAATACTAAATTCCGTGATTTTTCTTGATGTAATTTCAATTCATTGTTCACATTCGGGGTAAAAAAAAATTACTTGCATTATCTTCTTATGTTCCAAGAGATAGCAAGAATTTCTTTGACAAAAATGACCAGGTGTCTTGTTATGATAGTTGGATAGAACATCCCATGGGACATTTGAAAAGTGAAGTCTTGAGTGTCGTGAGCGGTGGAGTGTGACATCAGAGGTCAATGATTTCAAATTTGACCCGTTTCCCTGTATAATTCGTATTATGCATGCCATTTATTAACAACAGCCTCGATTTTCACATTTTTTGGTGTCTAATGAAAGATATTGAAATTATCTATCAAACAAAACCAATATCAATGGGATTTAAAAATGTTTCGACCCTAATTTTGAGCCAAAAACGTCAAAATTTAGCATTTTTACCTATATTTTGCAAATTGACCTGAAATAAAACTTATAATTTCCTGAAAAGCGTGGGTGCATTACTTTAAGATTCTTACTCAAAAACTGACCCATTATGTTCATAAAAAGATGACCAAAAACAATGTGTGTGGGTAAAGTCGTTTTTGGGCAAGGATATTTAAAGTGCAATGACCTCTTAAATTTACTATGTAAGAGGTTTTCTGCACATATAGACTGTGGGCTATGCTAACCCCACTCCCCCTAGGGGGACTTATGGAGGCAGGTATTTTTGGGACCCTAATGCATTGAGGTTTTGAAATCCACTTGCCTGCACATTGGCCAGCGGTGGGTGAGGCGGTGAGGGCGCTGTTTTTCACTAGGCCAGTGAAGCTCCTAGCAGCATAATTATGATGTCTACACCCATGTTTTTATGGTCAAGGAATCCAATAGTATCACTTACATCAACAGGGGACCTAAATTTCCAAGATGGCTGCCAAAATTTCAAAATGCCCGACATTGAAAATGAAAATGATCCATATCTCAATCCTTGAAGCTCCTGCAAGCATAATTTTAATGTCTATACCCGGGGGGCACTCCAACTTTGGAGGTGACGCGTATGTAGGGCTGTTAAGACCCCCTTTTTCAGACTCGCTGTCAACCAAAGACCCCATTTTTTTTTACGAACACATGCTCTGTCACCCGAAGACCCCCTATTTTTCCATTTGATTTGTCACCCAAAGACCCTTACAAGTTCAATTTGAACAGCAACTTTCATTTATCACTGATTTTGTTACTTATTTTGAAAAAAACAATGAAATTTGAAGCCATTTAGAACTAGAAATTCGATTTTCGAGGTTTTTGTGGCGCTTTTCGGCTCTCACCCAAAGATTCCATTTAAAAAAGGTCATGTTCTCACCCAATGACCCATATTTTTTACATTTTGCTCTCACCGAATGCCAAAAATCATGCTCTCACCCAATGACCCCATATTTTTTACATTTTGCTCTCACCGAATGCCCCTTAGTGCGAATGTGCCAGCCCTACATCTATATCCATTTCATATTGAAGTGCCCCCGGGGTCTATACCCATGTTGGCAGGATCAAGGAGTCCAATAAAATCACTTAGAACAGCCCAGGACACAAATTCCAAGATGCCTGCCATTGAATTTTAAAATGGCTGCCATTTAAATCAATTTTGTCTATATTGCAGTCGTTGAAGCTCTAAGGAGCATGTCTCTGATGCATTATGCAGTATTGTCGGAATCAAGGATTCCAGTCAATACATTTTGGTTTTGAAATCCGCTTGCCTTCACATTGGCCAGCGGTGGGTGAGGCGGTGAGAGCGCTTTTTCAAAATGGCATCAATAATGACACCATAAATAATCAACGACATGTCTATTACCTAAACACAAGAAGTATCAAAGCCTTAGTAGTATAAGTGGGTAAGTGCAATAACTGTCCTGTGAACATTTGGCAATATATTATATATTGTACTCATATACACATGTCAGCTACACATGGCAGCCATTGCACTTACCCACTTGGGCACTCAACAGTCGACGTCCAAACTCCAAGATCAACGACTAATCTAATCATATTCAGTAACTCTATTTGTAAAAGGATTAATTCTAGGAAAAAAATTAAACGATAGCTAAGAGTAGCATGATGACGAAGCTCCCAGTTGCTGATTGGTGCTGGGTTTACTGTACTGGTGATACTGGTGTTGATACAGTAGCTCTCAATTGCTGGTTGGTACTGGGGGATCTATCTACTGCTGGTATTGGTGATGATAAAGTAGCTACCAACTGATTGTTGCTGGTTTTAGCTATCTACTGCTGATATTGGCGTTGATGAAGTAACTTCCTATTGCTGATAGGTGTTGATGAAGCAGCTTTCTATTGAAGTAAATGTTCATTGGCGCTAAGGTAATCTACTGCTAATATTGGTGTTGACGAAGTAGCTACCAATTGCTGCTTGTTGATGTGTTAGCCATCTACTGCTGACATTGGTGTTGAAGAAGTAGCTTCCTTTTGCTGATTGTGTTGATGAAGTAGCTTTCAATTGTTCACTGGCAATAAGGTAGCTACCTACTGCTGATATTGATGTTGATGAATAAGCTTTCAATTGTTCATTTGCTCTAATGTAACCATCTACTGCTGATATTGGTCTTGAAGAAGTAGCTTCATATTGCTGATTGCTGTTGGGTTAGCTATCTACTGCTGATATTGGTGTTGGTGAAGTAGCTTCTAAATGATGATTGTTGTTGATGAAGTAGCTTTCAGCCTTATTGTTCATTGGCTCTAAGCTAGCTATCTACTGCTGATATTGGTGTTGATATAGTAGCTCCCAATTGCTGATTGTTGCTAATGTAGCTATCCACTACTGATATTGGTGTTGATGAAGTAGCTTCCAATTGCTGATTGTTTCTAAGCTAGCTTTCAACTGCTGATATCCGTGTTCGTTAAGCCCTATTGCTGATTGGTGCTTACTGGTGTCAATGGCGTTTATGAAGTAGCTCCCTATTGTTGACAGGTGTTGGGGTATCTACTGCTGATATTAGATTTTTTTAAAACTATTCAACAGTTTTTACCTCTTACATAGTCAATTTAAGAGGTCATTGCACTTTAAAATGTCCTTGCTCAAAAACGACTTTGCCCACACACATTGTTTTTGGTCATCTTTTTGTGAACATAATCATGATAATGGGTCAGTTTTTGAGTAAGAATGTTTAAGTAATACATTCATAATTTTCAGGAAATAATGAGTTTTATGTCAGGTCAATTTGCAAAATATGGGAAAAAATGCTCAATTTTGACGTTTTTGGCTCAAAATTAGGGTCGAAACATTTTTACATCTCACTGATATTGGTTTTTTTGATAGATAATTTCAATAACTTTCATTAGACACCAAAAATGTGAAAATCGAGGCTGTTGTTAATAAATGGCATGCATAATACGAATTATACAGGAAAACGTGTCAAATTTGAGGTCATTGACCTCTGATGTCACGCTCCACCGCTCACGACACTCAAGACTTCACTTTTCAGATGTCCCATGGGATGTTCTATCCAACTATCATAACAAGACACCTGGTCATTTTTGTCAAAGAAATTCTTGCTATCTCTTGGACCATTACTTGTTTTAAGCCTGATACCTTTGAAGACAGACTTCATTTTCATTATTTTAACCTCACATCTCATAATTTTGTCTTCATTTTTATTTTTCTTAAGGAAAAAAGATGTTTTCCGCGAATTTCCGTGTATTCCGTTTTTTTCTGAAATTCTGTGAATTTGTCCGTTTTTCCGTGACACGGAAAACTTGCCACTCTAGTTAAAACCCCGATATACGCCGACTTTATGAACCAAGACTTCTGATGTGAAGCTACAACCGGCCTTTTAGGCAAACTATAGTCATATGTAGGCGAATTTTGAAATCCGAACATAAGGACATTTTTCAGGCGATTTATTCTGACCGTTCTCATGGAAAATATGCGCGCTTTCATATACACATATAAAACTATGAAAAAACGATACATGCCTACAATTTTATAGTAAAAAAAAGAGGCTAAGTTGTTGTCAATTAATGCATGTCGCGTAATACATAGAAATACGTCAACCTTAGCTCCTCTTCGTGGAAATATGCAAACACTTTTTGCAGTTAAAACTGTATGGAGTTATAAGAATATATTAGTGCTTCATGCCCTTAGTTATAGACCGTCCATAGGCGTAGATCCCGGGGGATGGAGGGATAAATCCCCCCAATATTTTGCCGGGGGGATGGTCCATACAATCATCCCCCAATGTTGACGCCTGATAATGGGTTTCTGACCAAATTAACCTCATATTTGCCCATTTGAGCCTCAAAAGTGCAAATTCTCGCGCGCTTCGCGCACATTTATTCTACGTTTACACCATATTTCATCAGTTTAGTTTCAAAGAAAGCAACATTTTTCTGTCACAAAAAGGTGCTGGATTAACCATACTTTTTTCCATACTCCACCCCCCATGCCAAAAAGAAATCTACGCCACTGAGACCGTACATAATAATAATGAATATTGATAAGTTCTTTTTTTGTGATAAGCTCTTTTTCCTATTTTGTAACCCATGTACAATTTTACAGCTGAATAAATATGCTCCGTTCGGAAGATATTAATTTAATGTCATTCAGTATGGATAACAATATGAACTTACACAGTATACTTTTCAAATGGCCAAATAAAGCATACCATGCTCTACATTTTTTGCAGGAAAATTTGCATATTTAAGCGTTTCTGTAGCGTTTTCCTAAGCCTAAATGTGTGCCAAAAATCGCTTGCCCCCCTCTCGGCTTGCCAAAAATTGTTGCCCCCCCCCCTTTTGGCTCGCCAAAAATTTCTTGCCCCCCCCAATTTTACCCTCCCACCAGGGCTCATAATCATTGCACAGCCCCTTAATTTGCTATGAAATTACACAATTTCGGTATATGTAGTAGCGATTGGCAAAGTAAGGCTTAGGATCTAGTGGGTGTACGAACCATATCGTACCTGATACTGGCAAATGAAATACTCCCAGACACACATATTATGAGAACATTAGGCTCAACACCTTTATTGGGCTTCGGAATGATACAAGATCGGAGTGGAATCAGTCGTCATCCATTTCCGCCACACACTCCCCTCCCCAAAATCGTACATAGTCGGGCCAGGGCGGAAAATGGGCGGTGATTGTATTTCAGAGCTGATCAAATCACACGCACCTGAATCGTTCCGACTTTATTAAATATTGCAGAGTGATCAGATAACCTAGAAATCCAAGATGGCGTCCAAAATGGCCTCCGATACCCTTAAAATTGCTATAAATCACTTATTTCTTATCATAGAGCTATAATTTTGGTGTCTATCCCTATGTTTGTGAGTTCAACAAATCCATTGAGACCATTAAAACTTTCACCAAGTGATAGCATCCATCATGAATTTCAAAATGGCTGCCATTTCTGATTTCTGATACATTATATTTTAAATGTTTTATAAAACTGTTTTATAATTTTACAATTAATAAAATAATACAAAACAAATAAAATGGAATCATTAATTTTATTAATAAATGATTTATTCAATATATTTCCATCAATAAGGATATTGATATCTTATGGGAGCTCTCGATCAACTTCAAACAAGCAACTCCTAATTGGCCAGGAATGATGCACACTATCCATAGAGTAAACGAGCACCCGGGTCAGTCTTCGGTTGTGTTTTTGCATATGATAGACATGAATTCAGGAGATAAGACCTGTATTCTTTTCACATTGGAGCCAAGGCACTGGAGTTCCTTTGCAGTTTGGCAAAGAAATATAACCTGTCACCAATAGTCATATTTGACCAGCCCCTATGCTGAGATCATCCATGATGCACTGGAGAACAGCCCATTGAAAAGGATCGTCTTGCTGCTGGGTTGTTTTCATACATTCATGAATTTACTTGGAGCAATTAGGTACTCTAATGCAAGAGACAGGACTTAAAGACATTCTAGAATCTGTGTATTGTGAAAATGCTGTTGTGCTTATGTTCACTGGAAAGTCTGTCCAAAGAGCATTCCAGGACCACCTGCTGGTAGACAAGTGTCTAAACCAAATGATTGTATCAGATGTGCTGCATGATAATCCCCAATTTCAGACATTGATGGATGAATCTGAAGACGTGTACTCTTCTTTGATGGTAGGGGAAACAGCATTGGAGAGTATTGAGACATCTGATATAATGGGCAAGATCAAGCTAGAACTTGAAGATGTTGAGAGTGGCCAGAGCTTTGATCATGGCATACCGCACCGGATGTTTGTCCATGTACCTAAGTGCTGTTGCTGACTGCCTTCCAAGTTTTGCTGCAGCTGGACATTACGACTACTTGAAATCGGCATATCTCTATATTCAAGAGATGAGTGAGCTTGTGACCAAACATCCAGATGTTTTCCAGAAATTATCCAATGACTTCCATGTCATTCGCCGCAGTAATCAGTTTTGGGCAGGCCTAAGTTCAGATCTAGTGATCGAAGTAACACGTGAAGCGGTATGAACGAAGAGCAGCGATCACCGTGGATGATAACAATGCCATGCAGGAATTCAATCGCCTATCCTACTCTACAAGTGAGCAGCATAAAGAGTCCGCTGAATCAAGGATCAATAGAGATACATTAGACTTATCCAAATTAAGTTCAAAGTTGGATACTTACTCACACTTCTCTTCAGACCCTTCCTTAAGAAATGTTGTGAATGGTGTAGTTGTCGATGCCGATGTTAATGCTCATGAGTATGAGTCAGTTGGTATGGCAATTGTAGCCAAAATGCATGACCAACCAGCCTTTAAAGTATCATTCAAGCGCAAAGACAAGGCAAAATCCTTGGAGATTCGTCTGCTGTACCAATTGCTCCAGATCAGGCCATTGACCTCGCCCTCTTATTTCAGCGGTTTGTAGTAGTGTAGCAAACAGGGGAGCTTTCAATGCAAGAGGCTATGGATTACGACCTCAGTACATTTCCTCCAACCTTGTTTGAGGCTAGAAACACTTTCCGAGAAGCAGATGAACCTCAAATAGCTACCACTATCGCTGAACACTCAAGCAACGTGACGTCAGGTGATTACGAAGTCCTCAAAGAGTCTTATCCAATTACTGATTGTGATGTGCCCTGAGTAATTTAATTTGATGATTTATCTTTGTTTACAAAGTTACATGAGTGATGACATTTCGGGGGAATTCCCCTCTCAAATTGAGCAAAACAAATTAAATCATATCTAATTTGGAATATTTGGAAACCCCCTGAAAATGATGTAATGGGATTTCCCCTCAGGAAGTGATGTAATGGGATTTCCCCTCAGGAAATGATGTCATGTGAAAGGTTAATGTTATAAGTAAGACTTGGGAATTTCCCAGATTGAGCATAGTGTGAAGGCAGTAAATGGCCCATAATAGAATGGGGTTTTTCCCAGGCTTGGTATATAAGAAAATGTAAACAATTATTGTCACAGTTGATAGTGTTGATCTGGGCTAGCTAGCTAAAATGCTTACAGTCCAATTCCTTCAAAGAAAGGAAATTGTTAACCAGAATTAATGTATGAAGTCAAAGTACTACTATTTGCCAGTGTTGTCGGAGAAGATCTAGAATACGTCCAAGAACGTACTTCTTCCAAGAAAGGAATATATATTCTTCTGCCGATTTGCTGAAGTCTGGTTAAAGGAGCAACACAACTGTCAAAATAAGTGGGGACAACTGCATCGCAGTCCTGCTTCCTGAAGATATTGTATGAAAGGTGGAAATAGCACCAAGTTTGGAGAAAGCAGCGCAAGGAGTTTAATATTGGAGAACGGCGCAAGGAGTAAAGTGATTTGGAGAATTGCGCAAAGAGTTACGAATGTGTTTGGAGAACGACGCAAGGAGTTTAGTACTTGGGAGAAAGTAACACCATTTTCGTATGAGGATTTTATACGCAAGGATTTATCAATGCAAGTGTACAAAGGACTTCGCTGATTTTCGCAGGACAAGTGAATAAGGATATATTACATCAGTCGTCCAGAACATTGAAAGAACTTTATGATTGCCAAGAAGAAGAATGCTGGCTAAGTACAAAATAGATAAAGATTATATTTGATAATTGTGTATGTGCATTTGTTGTCATATATTATACCGATAATAACGTGCTTTCAATTAAAGACTTAGATTTTGTTAGCTTAACCAAACAGTGTATTTGTGTTGTGCATTCGTGTGAGTTCGGGTAAAAGGTGATTTTGGCCTTGAGTCAAGCTACGACTCATAACAAAATTGAGGGCTTGTCGTCCGGGAAATACACTGTAAAAAAAGTTAACATTAATATTCTGAGTCTTGAAAGTGAAAGTACAGTATGGCAGAGTTCAAAGCAGAAGAGTTTCTTGAAACTATAGATTGGGAGAAGTTTGATAAGTTGAAGAAACCTGATTTATTAGCATTTGCAAAATACTATGAATTGGATGTAAAGCAAGCCAACAGAAAACAAATAATCAAAAATGCCTTGATTGGAGTTTTGGTTGATGAAGAGTATTTTGATGAATCCATTTTGGACAAGAGAAAAGAGGTCAAAACTGAAATCGGGGATGCAGTTAAGTTGAAAGAACTAGAAGTTCAGGTGGAAATGGAAAAAATTAAAATGCAATTGCAGTTGGACATGCAAAAGCTAGATATGCAAAATAAAGAAAAACAAGAAAGATTAGATATGCAAAATAAAGAAAGACAAGAAAGACTAGACATGGAAAACAAGAAACTAGAAATGGAAGAAAAAGCACGCCAAGAAAAGATGGCGCTTCAGCACCACAAATTAGAAATGGAAGAAAAAGCAAAGCAAATGGAAGCACATTTGAAAGAAAAAGAAATTGAGTTTGAACAAGAGAAGTTAGCGAAACTAGGTGACAAATACTCATCAAGTTTCTCCTTAAAGTCAAAGTCAGGTTTTGATGTTACAAAGTATGTAAAGCTTGTGCCTAAATTCAAAGAGAAAGAAGTTGATGAGTACTTTCAACATTTTGAAAAGGTAGCTACAAATTTGAAATGGCCTAAAGAACATTGGACCCTACTTTTGCAAAGTAGTTTTGTGGGGAAGGCCAGGGAGACTTACTCAGCTCTACCAGTAGAGAAGTGTCATAATTATGAAGAAGCTGTAAGAAACCAGGACATACAGTGACCACGTGTCGGACCTTAAAAGCCAAACAAGATGCACAAAAACAGCAGCAAACTGCTTGTAATACTGTAGGATGTGCAGTGTCACTTGAGTCAAAGAAACAAGTCAGTCAAATCAAGAAACAAGAATTCCCACAAAAGGGAGGTGACACAGACAAGGTGTGTGAGGAATTTGAAACATTTGTGTTAGAGGGAGTAGTATGACTTGGTGACAATGGTAGTCCAAAGCCGATAAAGATTGTGCGATATACGTGTTGTGCACGGTCTATGATTCTGGAAGGAACTTTGCCCTTTAATGAGGATAGTTCAGCTGGTAATGCTTTGATCCAGGGTATTGGGATGGAAATACTTAATGTACCTCTCCACAAAATTAACTTGACATCTGACTTGGTTTCTGGTCCTGTAACCATAGGAGTTAGACATGAATTGCCAGACAAAGGAGTGTCCTTGTTGCTAGGAAATGATTTGGCAGGGGGGAAGGTTTTTCCTGACCCAATAGTCACAGATAAGCCGTGTTTACAGGATGATAGTAGTGAGGAAAAGGAGATATTTCCTGCATGTGCCGTTACACGGGCAATGAGTAAGAAAGCCTCATTAGAAACAAGTGAGGACAACCAAATTGATGACCTAGGCTACAATTTGGAAGACACATTTGTGTCAAAGTTGAATGAGAAAGAAGATAAACTTCCTTCTCCAGGGGATAAACAGACCCCTCAAAATGACACAGCCTCTGAGCATGAGCAAATTGGGGAGACATTGAGAGACCCATTAAGTCATGACAAGCTGATTCTGGAGCAACAAAAAACCCAGAAAATGGCGCCCACCTGATGTACCTGCCGATGAAGAGTGGAAGGTAGTGCATCAAACTGTGGTACCAAAAGTATACCACACTGAAGTTATTAACTTATGGCAGGGCATTTGGGTGTTAAGAAAACTCATGAAAGAATTCTGAGACATTTCTGGTGGCCTACTCTCAGAAAAGATGTTTCTGAATATTGCAAAACATGTCATATATGCCAAGTAGTAGGGAAGCAAAATCAGAAAATACCTCCTGCTCCATTAAAGCCAATTCCAGCCTTTGATGAACCATTTAGTAGGGTTATTATTGATTGTGGAGGCCCCTACCAAAGACTAAGTCAGGTAATCAGTACCTTCTGATAATTATGTGCGCGTCAACACGCTTTCCTGAAGCCATACCGTTGAGAAATATTAAAGCAGTGACTATAGTGAAAGCTTTAACTAAGTTCTTCACATTTGTGGGGCTCCCCAAATCCATACAGTCAGATCAAGGATCAAACTTTACTTCTGGAGTATTTCAGCAGGTCATGTATCAATTAGGTATAGAACAGTATACCTTAAGTACTTACCATCCAGAATCACAAGGTGCACTAGAACGGTTCCACCAAACACTGAAAAACATGATCAGGACATACTGTTTGGAATTTCAGAGGGACTGGGATGAGGGAGTACACTTGTTGTTGTTTGCTGCTAGGGAAGCTGTTCAGGAAACTTTAGGATTTAGTCCTTTTGAGTTAGTGTTTGGACACACAGTGCGCGGGCCCTTAAAGTTGTTGAAAGAAAAGTGGCTCAATGAGAAATCAGATATCAATTTATTGGATTATGTCTCCAATTTTAAGCATAGGCTTAACAGAGCAACTGATATCGCCAAAGAAAACTTGAAACAGGGTCAGGCCAAAATGAAACAATGGTATGATCAACATGCCAGAGAAAGAGTGTTCAAACCAGGTGACAAAGTTCTAGTATTGTTTCCAATTCCAGGACACCCATTACAAGCCGGATATCATGGCCCATGTGATGTAGAGTCAAAAGTGGGTGAAGTAGATTATTGTGATGCGATCAAGCAAAATCAGTCGGAACTCGGAAATATTGATTTTGAGATATAGACATACAAAGGAAATATTTCCTTTTGTTTTCTCTTGTTTTGGAAACTCTTTAATTGCTCATATCTTTGGAACTGGTCGTTCAATTTCAATGGGGTTTTCTGCAAAATCCAGATATGTAAATGCCTTTTACCATCCTATAAGAAACTGACAATTTAATATTTCCGAGTTCCGACTGATTTTGCTTGATCGCATCACATATTATCAAGACTCCTGGTAGACGCAAGAGCAGGCAGTTATGCCACATAAATATGCTCAAAGAGTATGTTGAAAGAAATGACAGTGGCATTTCAAAACCTATGTGCACAGTAAAACATGCTGATAATGTAGACAAACATGCCGATGTACATTAGACAAAATCGCCAATGTAGACAAGAGTAAAGATGACAATTCTGATGTCACATTTGACCAGGATAAAGAGCTGGAGCACAAAGAATATAATGTAAAATTGAACAATTCTGATGTGCTCACTAATTTGGACTCAAAGTTAGGTCATCTTTCTCAAGATCAGCAAAGTCAAATTGCAAATTTTATTCACAAATTTGACAATATATTTCCTGATACGCCAAGTAGAACTAATGCTGCATTTCATGATGTAGATGTTGGTGATACAAAACCAATCAAGCAGCATCCTTACAGAGTCAATCCATTGAAAATGGAACATCTCAAAAATGAGATTAATTATATGCTAAACAATGATATCATAGAACCAAGTAGTAGTGAATGGAGTTCATCATGTATACTTGTTCCCAAGCCTGATGGTTCATACCGATTGGTCGCAGACATGAGAGCTGCAAATGTTCATTCAAAGACAGACTCGTACCCAATTCCAAGAATTGATGATTGCATTGACAAAATTGGGAATGCAAAATTTGTTAGCAAATTTGATCTTTTGAAAGGGTACTGGCAGGTTCCACTCACAGACTGTGCCAAAGAGATTTCTGCTTTTTGTACACCATTTGGTTTTTACCAATACAAAGTCATGCCATTCGGTTTGAAAAATGCGCCAGCAACATTTCAGAGAATGGTAAATCAAATTGTGGCAGACATAGAGGGATGTGAAGCGTATGTAGATGATTTGATTGTTTACAGTCAAACTTGGGAACAACACATGGAACAACTCCATCAATTGTTTAAGAAGCTGTCTGAAGTACAGTTAACAGTCAATCTGGTAAAAAGTGAGTTTTGCCATGCCACAGTCACATACTTGGGATATGTTGTAGGTCAAGGTCAGGTGAAACCTATCAAAGCCAAAGTTGAAGCAATTGAGTAATACCCCACACCTGTAAACAAGAAGGCACTCATGAGATTTCTAGGAATGGTTGGCTATTATAGAAAGTTCTGTCCAAACTTTTCAGAGATAGCAAGTCCTTTGACTGATTTGTTGAAGAAAGATGCAAAATTCATTTGGTCAGAACAGTGTGAAAATGCTTTTCACAAAGTCAAATCTACAGCCTGTCTCAAAAAAAATTGTGCAAGTGAAAAGCGCCCTCTTTGGCAATTACAAAATACCGTTGTGACATGATGCTTACATCAAAGTCAAGATCGCAGTCTGTGCTCTCAAATGCCGTTTGTTCTGTTCAATTTGCTTGTTTCAATCTAGAGATATGTTTATTTAACAACGAAAGGGTAAAATCACAATTGTGCCACTTTTACTAGGTGAAGAGAGCTGTACATGTGAAATCAATGATAGCTGATGTTGATGCGTCTAATGCACTCCCTCTTCGTGGCTCGTGCATTAGATGCATTAGATGCCTCATTCGCATTTATTTGGTCTAATTTCTCTCCCAACAAGTAATATAAACCTTTAAGGTCCGTATGCACAAAAGAGTTAGACCGGGTCTAAAGTTAGACCTGGTGGAATTTAGTACCATGAGAAAGGACATTTTCCTTTACATTTGCTTAAGTTATTTTGTATTATTTTTTGAACGTTGCATTAGAATTTGCTAGCTACTGTAGGAAGGAAATAAGAGTAAAGGACCATTCCTGATGGAACTTAGTTCCAGTTAGACAAGGTCGAACTTTAGACCCTATCTCTTTTGTGCATACGGACCTAAAGTGTGCAATATTTGTTTGTCTTTTATGTCTTGAGTGACTAAAAGAACAGTATTTACCATGATAAAATCATTGATGTGCACATGTATTTAATTTTACAGCAGAATGTGAAATATTATATATCTTTTAATCTGTGGAAAAAGAGAAGAATCATTATTCCTGCATCATGATAAAATAGTAAAAACAGTAAAAAAAATTATTGTGTAATTGATGCATTCTTTTGATTACATGAAGGAACTCTTGATAAACTTGATGCTATCACTGATTTACATGTGAAGCCCTCTTCTCTAGTAAAAGTGGCACAAATGTAATTTTACCCTTTCGTCGTTAACTAAGCATATCTCGAGATTAAAACAATCAAATTGAACAGAACAAAAGCATTTGAGAGCTAAGACTACGCCCTGGACGTTGATGTAAGCGTCATGTCACAACGGTGTTTTCTAATTGCCAAAGAGGGCGCATTTCACTTGCACAATTTTTTTGAGACAGGCTGTATACTCATGAGTTCACCAGTACTTACTGCACCTGATTTTCAGAAGCAGTTCAAGTTGACTGTTGATGCCAGTGATATAGGCTGTGGAGGTGTTGTGATGCAAGAGGGTGAAGATCAAATACATTTGTTACTTTTCAAGGAAATTCAACAAGCACCAGAGAAATTACTCCACAATTGAGAAGGAGTGTCTAGCATTGCTATTAGCATTGCTACATTTTGATGTGTATTTTGGTACCACAGTACACCCTGTGCTTGTTTTCACAGATCACAATCCCCTCACCTTCATAAACAGGATGAAGAACAAAAACCAAAGACTGGTGAGGTGGAGTTTGACCTTGCAAGAGCACAATCTGGACATCAAACATATTAAGGGAAAAGACAATGTAATGGCTGATGCCTTGTCCAGAATTGCATAAAAACTGACAAACAAAATTCCTTTAAAAAGGAACTTGTGTGACAAGTAGTCACTGTGTATGTAGAGTTAAGCATTCAAAGTTAATATTATGTTGAAGTACTAGGGAGAAAGTAACACGCCGCTAGTCCGACACGCCGCTTGTCCGACACGCCGCTAGTCCGAATCTGAAAAACACTTTTTTAGTCCGACACTCCGCTAGTCCGAATTTAAAATACACTCTGCCAGTCCGACACGCCGCTAGTCCGAATGTGAAATGCAATGCGCTAGTCCGACACACCGCTAGTCCGAATCTGAAAAACACTTTTCAGTCCGACACTCCGCTAGTCCGAATATGAAAAACACTGCGCTAGTCCGAAACTGAAAAACACGGCGCTAGTCCGAATCGGGAAAACACTCCTTCAGTTCGACACTGCGCTAGTCCGAATTTAAAAAGCATACCGCTAGTCCGAAACTGAAAACTATTGCACTAGTCCGAATTCGGACTAAGATTTTTTTACTAGTCTCAAAACATATGGCCTACGGTACATTTTACTTGGAGAAAAATCAACAAACACACGGTGTTTGTTTCAAACCAAATATCAAGTAATAATAAGCATAAAGAATAGATTCCTATTTAAATTTTTGCTTTCACTGATCACATTATCCCCTTTTAATTTCAAGCCAAACAAATGAGGTATACGAAGAAAATTGAGATTTCATTCCAGCTCCTACATAATTTGTGTGTACATGTTAGCAAGCACTCGATCGTTGAACTCTGATTAAAACTGGGTCTCCCCGGTTTTAATCTAAAAAAGTTAAATTTTATTGTTATTAAAGCACTTCAGGCTATAGTCTTATACGTGGTATTTTAATACACCACTGGGCATTATAACTATGCAAAGAGTGGAAAACCGAGAAAAAATTGAGGGCGTCGCTGTGTAGCAAATCATACATTATGGCTTTAACAACAGACAAGATATATGAAACCAGGCCAGTACGCATGATTTCTTTTTTGGGTGGGGGGGCACAGCATCATCATGAGGTAAATAATTACATTTGTACAGACGAAATCACATGGAAATGGAAACGCACCATCCGCATGATCAGGCGCTGGATCATAAATAAACTTTATTATTTATATTATACTGTACACAAAAAGTATGTCTTTTTATCTTTTGAACACTCGAAAATGATATCTGAACTGAAAATTTAGTATATATAAAAGTTCTTAGAAAATTAAAATCTGAAAAAAACACCTTCATTTCGCATTCGTTTTTGAAACTGTCATGGACTTTGAGACATAACATCTGAACATGTTTTTTTCCTAATCAGGGTTGTTGCTAGCCCAAGTCGTCAAAGAGAGAGAGAGAGAGAGAGAGAGAGAGAGAGAGAGAGAGAGAGAGAGAGAGAGAGAGCGAGCGAGAGAGAGAGCGAGAGAGGTGAATGGGGGATATTATGATAAAGTGGAGCGAGAGGGGTGAATGACGGAAATAACGATAATGTGGAGCGAGAGGGGTGAATGGGGGATATCGATGCGATAAAGTGAAGCGAGAGTGGTTAAAGAGGGATATCGATACCATAAAGTGGAGCGAGAGGGATGAATGGAGGATATCGATACAATAACAGTGAATGGGGGATATCGATACGATAAAGTGGAGCGAGAGAGGTGAATGGGGATATCGATGCCATAAAGTGGAGCGAGAGGGATGAATGGGGGATATCGATACAATTAAGTGGAGCGAGAGGGGTGAATGGGGGGGGGGCAATGATGCGATAAAGTGGAGCGAGAGAGGTGAATGGGGGTATCAATGTGATAAAGTGGAGCGAGAGAGGTGAATAGGGGATATTACGATAAAGTGGAGCGAGAGGGGTGAATGACGGAAATAACGATAATGTGGAGCGAGAGGGGTGAATGGGGGATGCGATAAAGTGAAGCGAGAGTGGATGAAGAGGGATATCGATACCATAAAGTGGAGCGAGAGGGATGAATGGAGGCTATCGATACAATAACAGTGAATGGGGGATATCGATACGATATAGTGGAGCGAGAGAGGTGAATGGGGATATCGATGCCATCAAGTGGAGCGAGAGGGATGAATGGGGGATATCGATACAATTAAGTGGAGCGAGAGGGGTGAATGGGGGAGGGGCAATGATGCGATAAAGTGGAGCGAGAGGGTGAATTGGGGTTATCGATGCGATAAAGTGAAGCGAGAATGGTTAAAGTGGGATATCGATACCATAAAGTGGAGCGAGAGGGATGAATGGAGGATATCGATACAATAACAGTGAATGGGGGATATCGATATGATAAAGTGGAGCGAGAGAGGTGAATGGGGGATATCGATGCCATAAAGTGGAACGAGAGGGATGAATGGGGGATATCGATACAATTAAGTAGAGCGAGGGGGGTGAATGGGGGATGGGGCAATGATGCGATAAAGTGGAGCGAGAGAGGAATGGGGGTATCAATGTGATAAAGTGGAGCGAGAGAGGTGAATGGGGGATATTACGATAAAGTGGAGCGAGAGGGATAAATTACGGAAATAACGATAATGTGGAGGGATATCGATACCATAAAGTGGAGCGAGAGGGATGAATGGAGGATATCGATACAATAACATTGAATGGGGTATATCGATACGATAAAGTGGAGCGAGAAAGGTGAATGGGGGATATCGATGCCATAAAGTGGAGCGAGAGGGATAAATGGGGGATATCGATACAATTAAGTGGAGCGAGAGGGGTGAATGGGGGAGGGGCAATGATGCGATAAAGTGGAGCGAGAGGGGTGAATGGGGGTTATCGATGCGATAAAGTGAAGCGAGAATGGTTAAAGAGGTATATCGATACCATAAAGTAGAGCGAGAGGGATGAATGGAGGATATCGAAACAATAACAGTGAATTGGGGATATCGATATGATAAAGTGGAGCGAGAGAGGTGAATGGGGGATATCGATGCCATAAAGTGGAGCGAGAGGGATGAATGGGGGATATCGATACAATTGAGTAGAGCGAGAGGGGTGAATGGTAGATGGGGCAATGATGCGATAAAGTGGAGCGAGAGAGGAATGGGGTATCAATGTGATAAAGTGGAGCGAGAGAGGTGAATGGGGATATTACGATAAAGTGGAGCGAGAAGGATAAATTACGGAAATAACGATAATGTGGAGGGATATCGATACCATAAAGTGGAGCGAGAGGGATGAATGGGAGATATCGATACAATAAAGTGGAGCGAGAGGGGTGAATGGGGGAGGGGGGGGGCAATGATGCGACAAAGTGGAACGAGAGAGGTGAATGGGGGATATTATGATAAAGTGGGCTGATGACGGAAATAACGATAAAGTGGGGCGAGAGGGGTAAATGGGGATATCGATGCGATAAAGGGTTCAGTCTAGTAAACCAGGAGATTCGGGTGAACAAAAAGAGCAGTTTTCACGCGAGGTTCCCGAACATTTGGGCTAGCTACAAGCTTCCCAAAATTACTGACAAAACCGTGTACGACAACTGGCTGGCGGATCAATTAATCTTCTTAGGTCGGTCTTCAGGTTTCACGCCTACTATCAAATCAGGTGAATTTTGTCGGAAATAAGCTGCCCAACGCCCGCTGAAGATTCGTGGAATCCTCTTAACAAAGGTGTAGACAAAAATGCGTTTGACAGAAGGTCGTCACGACTTTGGAAGGTCGTCACGACTAAAAAATGGAGCAAGCTCACAAATGGAGGTGACTACAGGCAGTCGATGAACTGGAAAGTGTATTTTGATGGGCAAGCATTTGGGGGAGTAGACATATACATTTCCTTTGGAGGCCTGCGGATCGAGGATTACGTAATGGTCAATTCAGCGGTATGCATGGATTGTGTACAGCGTGGTGTGATCAAGGCATTGATTGTTGCCAGCACCGAGGACTACGGACGTCTACTTTCCAGCGCTGTACTTTGTGTACACCTTTTGGTCAAATTGTACAAGGATGGCGTATTTAGTTCAGATAAAACAGATATGAGCCTAGTAAAAATATTACTATCAAGCTTGTTGTAGGCCAAGTTGGAATCGGGGTTTGAAAAGTACCTATGGTATGTATGGCGGTTGCTTGTGAGACCTGGTAAGATGTTTTTGATTGACAAGAAGTAACAGATGTAAGGAGGTAGGTGATTTATTCCTCAAAATACATAGGCCTTGGAGGCCTATGGGGCTATGGATAGGCCTTACTGAAATGACTCATGGACAGTACATTCCCTCATTTCAAATATATAGTTTTGGTTTCTCTATTGTTCAGAAACCAAAAATCAAGGGATTAAAATGTGGAGATGAACTGGTATGCAATCATAACACTATTGTGCTGGGAGGACACAAGAGGGTATATATAATCAAAAGTATAATGGCCTATAACCATACGTATATAATAGCCTATTGTTAACACATCATTATCGATATCTAACAACGCGGGCGACTTTTGATGCTCTCTTGCCGTAGGTGGCACACTTCCATGACACCATAAAATAAGTTATGCATAAAGGATGGATATATACGATTCCTTGGCCTACATGTAGAAATCATGTGCATATATTGAGGGGTGGGGGGGTGTTTTGTTTATTTGTCTGAAATATAAACGATGCATGATGATGTAGATGATTTGATTATGAGATTATTCCCCGGAAAGCACAACCCATACCTCTTACCTATGTTCACTCCGCCACCTATATATAACCTCCTCCCTCCCCCTCCCCACACTCGATATCGACTCTTCCCTATTATTCCACTCCACTCTTGAGCTCCCTCTCCCCTCCCACTTCCAATGCTCTCCCCCTCTGTTTCTCTTTCTCCCTGTCCCTCCCCCCTTATCCACCACACACACACACACACACACACACACACACACACACACACACACACACACACACACACACACCCCACACCCCCACACACACAAACTCTTTCCCTGGCTATATCTTTTTCTCTCTCTCTCTCCCTTCTCCAATAAATAAATTGAATAAAAGTCAGTTTAAACCAGCTTTCTATGATATTGATCTTCCGTCATGCGACATGCACATAAATAGAGTTATGTATAATAGTGTTTATATCACTGAAGTCATAATCTGTCAAGTGTCTATTGTCATGTCTGTGGAAATATTTCGATGGTCTATATATTTTCACAGTGAAATCAGCTTAGGCTTATTTCGTAGTCTCTTGTCAATGCTTTCAAACTAAATCAATGCTTTCAAATGTAGACTGCTTTGTTCGACTTCTCTGCTCGTGAATATTGCACTGCGAAATTTAAACATTTCTTTTGTATACTTAGATCAGGTAACTCGAAAATCCTGTAATTTTATTTGTCACACCACTTATAAGAAACTGAAACCAAAACCGAAACTACCTGCCGCAAATGTTTAGTTTTAAACAAAAGGTAGAAATAATGAGTTCGATATCTTGTGATTCAAGTGGTTAGGCAGGACAATAGGAAACCACGTGACCAAAACCAAAACCAAAACTAAAACTATATATTTGAAATGAGGCAATGGATGTGAATTGCATAGGAGTTGGTATCAACATTTAGGATGGTATCAAACATAAATGGTGGTTATACACCATGTCTATTCTCAGTATAGTAATTGTCGCCATCCCTGGGTCGCCAATTTCTGGCATGAACGGTTTTATGTGGTCTCCGTCACAGCCGGATTTTCTGTCTTTATCTTTACGATGGGCTACATTTAGTCTGGGTACAAGACTGCTTAGTGAACGCATTGTGATTGTATATTGATTGATCAGATAAATAAATAGGCATCATTATCATATCGTGTGATCGATGCGGGTACTTAATATGGTTTTGCTTTCATTTGATTTTGGGGGTTCGGGCCCGGGGTTCTAATTGTAAGCGACTCGCTTGACGAGGTCTCCAAATCAATATGGATAAAGTATAAAACCATTGATAATACCTGTGTACGTTTTTAATAAATTCTTGTTATACGGTATCTTCTAATAATTGTTATATCATTTTATGACATAAATGCGGTTGTGCTGTCAGGCAGAGAGGTTGTTCTCGTTGAATACCCGTTTTATCATGATCATACATAGGTTTCAATCTCGACTGCGATAGAGTAGTAGTCATAATAGAGATTGTAGATTGGTTTAATGGTATTGACATCTCGATTTCTTGCAAGCTTTTGTCATACTTTTAGTACGTTACATGATTAATTTTGCCGTTGGAAACGCACCGATATATTTTTCTCGCGCAAGTATTGATTTTCGCATGTATTGATTTATACAAAAATTTCTAAATTAAAATTTGATCCAGAATAACACCTGGCTTACGATTGATTAGTTTCATACCAGTTTGAAGCTCGATGGATTGCGAGATTGAGATCAAGAAGGGCCGTTATTCAGAACGCTGCTTAACATGTCAGGGAACGCTGCTTTATCATGTCAGCTTGTATGGCTGTGTTCAGTTTGGCCTTTCGTTGGGCCTCAAAGCGGGCACTTTAATATAAGAACGTTAATTTGAAGCTTTTGTGTAGAAGTAGAATGCAAATTCATACTGATTATGCTTATGGTAATGTCGCATAAGAATGTAGGTACTTATTAAGCCTATATGCTTCAGGATGTTTTTCAACATTTTCGTCATTTTCGGTTTTTGCTTAGGATAGACGATTACCAGTGTTGTTAGGCTATTTAGGAGGAATTCCATATTGGCCTTTATGAGAGCATTCCTCTCACGTGGATTCAGTGAGGCATATAGGAGCTTTTCCATGGGCGTGAGCATTGTCGCCTTGCCACGAACGTGGTCTTAAAAATTTCGAGTAAATAAGAAATTAATGAGCTTGGCATGAATATGTTTGTTATGTGGGCAATATGAATATATGGATTTGTATTACCATGGGAGTATTCCTACAGGAAAATGTAGATTTGCATAATTTCTGAGGTTTGCAGAGGCTAGAGCTTTCTGATCTTGGGAGCATTCCCGTGGATGAGTAAAGTACTTACTGTGGGTAAAGGCAGCTTCCCAGGGACGTATTGGAGATTTCTCACGGAATGTATGTGAGGATGTGCTTGCTTGGTAGCAGACGCATGATTATATATGGGGGATTTCCCATGAACGTACATGAATGTGTATGGGAGCATTCCCATGAAGGTGTATGGGAGCATTTCATGGACGTGTATATATGGGAGCATTCACATATTGTGTATGGGAGCATTGCCTTGAATGAGTTTGGGAGCAATTTATGTTTATCATGAATGTGCGGTGTCTCGGTTTGGCATCTGATAAGCTCTATCCGGAACATCACGCAGAGTGTATGTGAGCATTTCTATAAATGTATATGGGAGCTTTTAAATATTAAGTGTATGGGAGAATTCACATGAATGTGTCTGGGAACATTCCATGAATGTCTATAGGAGCATTCCCATGAATTCGGTATACATAGGAGCATTCTCATGGGAGAGTCTATGGGAGAGCATTCCAATGAACGAGTACATTGTATGGGAGCATTCCCATGAACGTGCATGGGAGCATTTACATAATGCGTACGGGAGTTTTTCCATGAATGTGTATTGGAGCATTGGGATGAATGTGTATGGGATCGAGTATCTCGTGGATGGGAGCATCCCATGGGTGCATATATGGGAGCATCACATGGGTTTGTATGTGAGTTTTTCCCATGGATGTGGATGGGAGTATTCGCATGGATCCTGGCTGTAGATGTGTATGGGAGCAAGGTCCCAAAGGTTGCGTATAACATAACATTATTTTATAGGAGCATTCCCATATGAATGTGTCTAGGCCTATTTAGGAGCAGTATCATCGATGTGTATGGAATTTCCTATTGAGGTGTATGGAGCAAAGGAGGATGTATAGGCATATCTGGGTTCATACACACAGAGGATGTGTTTAATGGAATTTGATCATTCCCATTAAAGTTCCGGTTGGTTGGGTTTTTTCTGTGCATAATGGATGAGGCCATTCGGAATGAGCAGAATGGATGATAGAGTATAGAAGGAAGCATTCCTTCAGATTTATACGGGAGCTTTCCATTGATAATGGACAGTCTCATGGATATGAAAGATCTCTGTTGGAGCTTTCCCATGGACGTGGCAATGCAAGAGTATTTACATGACATGGTTCGTGGACTTGAAAGAATGTGAAAATAGTAAATGTAGGTTCTAATAGACCATAGACTAAATCAATTGATTTGTCCCTCAGCCGGTTAAACTAGGGCTAATATCTCGATATTTGGGTGACTGTTAATGAACTTTACTCCGTAGCGGGTAGTCTTGGGTACACCTCATCATGATCATAATAGACGAGCCCCGGAGATGAGCAAGCTAAGCATTTATAGCAAGGTGTTCTATACCATCATCGTGTCGTCATGAAAGATTTTGGAAGTGCATCACTTGTAGGGGTAAACGGATGAAATGGATTATACTGTATTACCAGCGGCATGGATTTGGGATATGGATACGCATTTCCACAACATTACCTTCATGATTAGGATATATACATGCATGTTGTATTGTTAGCAGTGAATATGTGTGTCTTCGAAGACATCCTGGGTTTCTGCTTATTATTATCAAAGATCATGAAGATCATGGAAGGTAGAAATTCGTAAGTTTCGTGCATGGGTTAAGTGAGTGTATTGGAGATGGATATTCGAGTCTGTTCATGTTTTTTGACGTTTATGATATGTACAGCTTCACCAAGTTGGTTTTTTTGAGATTTCTATATAGGCGTTCTCCATGTTCACGAGGTATTCCTAGCTGAGTAGATGTTAACGTATTCCTTAAGGGTAGACGAGGTATTGTTGGTCGAAGCAACCTAAAAATCGATTTTTCATTATCTAGATCAATATATTATTGAAAAATACCACCTTGATATTTTGCAGAAGTTCATTCTACAAATCGTTTACTTTGCAAACTTGCTTAATTTATTGTTGTTAATGAGTTATGTACGTTTTACAACAGTGTTGTTGTTTCAGCCCTCTTTACAACGTAACTCAAGAACCGCAGCACCTATAAAAGTATATCTGTGATATTTTAATTCTTCTACACACTCGCTATGAATTGAGCAATGCAGTTTTTGCCAAAGCTCACTACCATTCGTAAGATGCTGTGAACTACCAAATCACAACAGTTTAAAATAATTAATAACCTTAAAGAATACATTATAGGTACGGTGTTTTGGTTTGTTTTTCAAGATTCAGTAATTGGATTATTCCTGAAGACAGATGTGAGCATTTCGGAGAGTATTCTCATTATATTATTCATGGATGTCCATTTTTGTTTGCTTATGCATAGTTATAGTACATGTAGTATGCACGACTGAGTTAGATTTACGTTTACTATATAGATCTACAGGTATTTTTCTATATATCTTAAGGATATCGTATGTGACAAGGGCAGTTTTTTTGTGAAAGTAAAATGTCAGAAGAATTTATTTTATTCATAGAAGCACTTGGATCTGAATATCCACATATTTACTTGCAGTTCTGCTCTTCATATTAGGCATATTATGTGTTCATGTTTCACCAGTAACTAGTATTTCAGTAAGTAAATTTGTGAGATGCGCCAAAATTCATCAGACGTTGCATCTGCTTTTGTGACTACACTCAAGGCAGTAATAAAGCTGCAATAGCTTCTTGTACTGAGTTATAGACCTTCTGCTGTTACACAAGTATCTGTGGCGTTCGGAGTTCATGCACCTGTTGAAATTGTCAGTTTGGCAGAAGCGTTTGAGTTTCTTCGTTAGTGGTTCTTATTAAATGAGACCATAGGGTCTTTGATTAGACGAGATATTTACATATTTTTACAGAGAGTCAAAGTGACTTTATTGGTCCAAGCTCTGTACATTAGTGCAATGTTGTATGTTATAAATATGTTGGATGCTTACACCACAGATCTGTGCTTAAACTAAACGCTGGTGATTTTCATGTATATAGTTAATATATATATAGGCATCTTTTATTTTAGCCAAAAGAGCATTGGTTTTTACAGTCTCAGTACTGAGGTGGCAATTTATTTGGCGATTCAGGGCCGAGGGGGCCTGAGGTCCTGGGATCAGGACTAGGGAAATGTGATTTGTTTTTGTTTTGACAATGTTTGAGGGCTGGTGCGAGCGGGGAAATAAGAACTAGTAGCATAATGTCTATATATAGGCCTATAGGAGTATCACATTCATCGAGGGGCTTTGTAGCTCGGAATAAATTATTCCAGATTGGTTTGAGTTTGAGCTCAGCATAGCAATTATTCAGTGTGGACCGTTTGCCCGCCCGTTCTTTATATCTTGATAAGGGGTAGTTCGCGGCTGACGAACAATATTCCCCTGGTAAGATAAACTGTATCATTGTGTGTTTGTTTTGCAGGTTGATAGATCCTAGAGAAGTAGGCGCAATTGGAAATGATTTATTTCCGATTGAGCTTGCGAATTAGGAAATAATATACATTTCCTTTGGAGGCCTGCGGATCGAGGATAACGTAATGGTCAATTCAGCGGTATGCATGAATTGTGTACAGCGTGGTGTGATCAAGGCATTGATTGTTGCCAGCACCGAGGACTACGGACGTCTAATTTTCCGTAGGCTTATTAAAACTTGTGTTCAGTTATCTTTTTTGGATTGTGTCCAACATGTCCAATGGCGTATGGCCTAGGCCCAATGGGACCTGCTTGATGATAATTGTGATTGCTTGGGTTATTTCTGATCCGTGTCACAGTCCGTCCAGTAATTTGGGTAGATGGTTGATGTTTGATGCTCAGAATTCAGATAATTCGAATCCTCTGATTGTTAGGGCTTTGGTTCCTTAGGGCTAAAGAATTGTTATTCTTATTTGCATGGCATAGATTGATTTGTTTAAGTTTATGTTATAATAAACACATGTGACGTAAATGTTTTCTGCTTTCTGCATAGAAATATTATCTATGTTGACAGGCATTATCAGTAGACTTCGGTTGTATATATAAATGCGCATATATAAATGCGCACGTGACCAGATGGCCAGCGCCATATTTGCATTACATCACTGTCAATCACTGAAATGGCGATCATTGAAGGAGTGGCTACAGTTGTGACCTTGTTTCGTGGCTAGCACTAGCAAGGAACATTGGCTGGAGGTTCGATGCTATAAATTTGCAAGGATAAATCATGGATATCAAAGGATCATGATTATTGCACAGCACCCCCATGTACAAACATAACTAATGTTTATTTATTTATTTTATTTATTTATTTATTTATTTATTTATTTATTTATTTATTTATTTATTTATTTATTTATTTATTTATTTATTTATTTATTTTATTTATTCGACGAAAACGAAAACCCTGTTCTATTTTGAACAAATTGGGAAACAAATTTTTCCTGTACAAATGAATGCCGACCCCAAATTTCGGAAATTTCAGGACAATTTTTTTTTGTATTTTCTCAAATTGAAATTTATTTACAGATTTTTGTGATTTTTAGGGTTATTTAAATTTTTTTTAAATACCAACCGACCGACCGACCCTACTTGAAAGGTCCGTTCGCCCGTAGAACAAGGTTTCTCTCTTTCTCGCCTTACTTATAATTTTATAAATATTATTTGCTTCACCCCCCTTCCCCCAAACCACCCCCCTTTTACACTCATAAATTAATTGTTTTTTTGTTTACTTTCCCCTTCCGTGTAAAGTAAAACTTTATAAGCCGGTTGAATCAAACTGAACAAAATTGACGTATACAATTACAACATAATACCATGACAATAATGTGTATGACGGATTTAACTTACTAGCTGAATAAACCTCAAAGCATGGATCACATACGTGATTGTACGTCAAATTGTCATATAACGTATGAGCGTGATGTATAGTATACGACATCTTCCAGCCGGGATGATTAGATCATACAGTCATCTACGTGTTTATACTCTATATTGTACGTCAAAGGTTGACAAAGGGCGTACATATTACCGATTTAGCATGGGGGACACAAAAAGGTGCTTAAAAACACATTTTGAATTTGTTTTTTTGTCCATTTGCGAGCGAATGAGTAAGTTAGAGTTCAGGAGGTCGGGCGGGGACATCTAGCCTATTAGTTTGAGAGGGTCATTATGCCGAAAAGGGCTAAAGTTATAGTTTCCTCAATTTACGTTATAATTAGAGTTAAAATTAGGGTCAGAGTTATGTTCATTGGCGGCACTACGGGGGGAATACTTATCTTGACTCCCAAATAAATAAATCCATGACCCCTTCCTTCCGAAGAAAATGACAGCCCCTAAGTTCCCTACGTGCAAACATTATCAAATAACATCATCGGCAGCTACCCAGTTCTGACCTTAATGCCAGTAAGAATCACATTTCGTCATCAATATGGTCAATTGCCACGCCCATTTAGCACGGAAATAATGAAATATAACTTTTTAAATCAGCTATATCTAGCTTTTCCGTCATAATTTTTTTTTTTCCGTAATGGAAAATCCAAATAAAGAGTTTATGTTTCGGGTCAAATTATTTTGCCCTTTGCAATCAATGCCACTATTTTGCAAAGCCAATTTTCCTTGTAACCTGTCATTTTCTCCTATACTTTTGCGTGTGGAATTTGTGCACATCCGGGTACCTTACATCGTTGAACACGGTATGGCGACTTGTAGATGTCACGTGCGCATTTATATATGCGCATTTATATATACACCCGAAGTCCACTGATTATGGTTTAAGGCTATGCCTATATTAGGCCTTCAATGAAGAAACGATTTCTTGAGCAGAGCATAGTGAAGGATAATTTGACCTATATCATATAGGTCTTGATATACTATTCTTTATGAATCGCAGACCTATCAGTAGGTCTTCTAGCTTCTTACGAAGTTACACCCGTTATAGGCGGGTCTGACCGTCTCGATGTCCGTCCGTTGTTCGCGGCTGACGAACAATATTCCCCTGGTAAGATAAACTGTATCATTGTGTGTTTGTTTTGCAGGTTGATAAATCCTAGAGAAGTAGGCGCAATTGGAAATGATTTATTTCCGATTGAGCTTGCGAATTAGGAAATAAAGCAAACGGACGACGTCGAGTATATCGAGCAGTTATTCGATCACGATCCTGGCATAACTGACGTGTCAATTCGAAGGGGTGATACCATGGCCGTGATAGGATCTTTCGTTCTGGATTCCTCGAACGTATTCACCAGGGCTGGCGTTTCAAGAATTAACGACAGCGTTCGAAATTTGGTTTGGGCTATCCTCGGAGCTCAAGCCCAAGCAAGATCAAGCATTCTTGGGGTTGGAAGGGCATTTGACGCTCAAAAGCAATTTTTGGCGAACGTCGAAGATGCTATCAATTCTGCGGTGAATGGGGGTGGTGGGCAATGATGCGATAAAGTGGAGCGAGAGAGGCGAATGGGGGGTATTATGATAAAGTGGAGGGAGAGGGGTGAATGGGGGTATCAATGTGATAAAGTGGAGCGAGAGAGGTGAATGGGGATATTATGATAAAGTGGAGCGAGAGGGATGAATGGGGGATATCGATACAATTAAGTGGAGCGAGAGGGTGAATGGGGGAGGGGGCAATGATGCGATAAAGTGGAGCGAGAGAGGTGAATGGGGGATATTATGATAAAGTGGAGCGAGAGGGGTGAATGACGGAAATAACGATAATGTGGAGCGAGAGGGGTGAATGGGGGATATCGATGCGATAAAGTGAAGCGAGAGTGGTTAAAGAGGGATATCGATACCATAAAGTGGAGCGAGAGGGATGAATGGAGGATATCGATACAATAACAGTGAATGGGGGATATCGATACGATAAAGTGGAGCGAGAGAGGTAAATGGGGGATATCGATGCCATAAAGTGGAGCGAGAGGGATGAATGGGGGATATCGATACAATTAAGTGGAGCGAGAGGGGTGAATGGGGAGGGGCAATGATGCGATAAAGTGGAGCGAGAGAGGTGAATGGGGGTATCAATGTGATAAAGTGGAGCGAGAGAGGTGAATAGGGGATATTACGATAAAGTGGAGCGAGAGGAGTGAATGACGGAAATAACGATAATGTGGAGCGAGAGGGGTGAATGGGGGATATCGATGCGATAAAGTGAAGCGAGAGTGGATAAAGAGGGATATCGATACAATTAAGTAGAGCGAGGGGGGTGAATGGGGGATGGGGCAATGATGCGATAAAGTGGAGCGAGAGAGGAATGGGGGTATCAATGTGATAAAGTGGAGCGAGAGAGGTGAATGGGGGATATTACGATAAAGTGGAGCGAGAGGGATAAATTACGGAAATAACGATAATGTGGAGGGATATCGATACGATAAAGTGGAGCGAGAGGGATGAATGGAGGATATCGATACAATAACAGTGAATGGGGGATATCGATACAATTAAGTGGAGCGAGAGGGGTGAATGGGGGAGGGGCAATGATGCGATAAAGTGGAGCGAGTGGGGTGAATGGGGGTTATCGATGCGATAAAGTGAAGCGAGAATGGTTAAAGAGGTATATCGATACCATAAAGTAGAGCGAGAGGGATGAATGGAGGATATCGATACAATAACAGTGAATTGGGGATATCGATATGATAAAGTGGAGCGAGAGAGGTGAATGGGGATATCGATGCCATAAAGTGGAGCGAGAGGGATGAATGGGGGATATCGATACAATTAAGTAGAGCGAGAGGGGTGAATGGTAGATGGGGCAATGATGCGATAAAGTGGAGCGAGAGAGGAATGGGGTATCAATGTGATAAAGTGGAGCGAGAGAGGTGAATGGGGGATATTACGATAAAGTGGAGCGAGAAGGATAAATTACGGAAATAACGATAATGTGGAGCGAGAGGGATGAATGGGAGATATCGATACAATAAAGTGGAGCGAGAGGGGTGAATGGGGAGGGGGGGGCAATGATGCGGCAAAGTGGAACGAGAGAGGTGAATGGGGGATATTATGATAAAGTGGGCTGATGACGGAAATAACGATAAAGTGGGGCGAGAGGGGTAAATGGGGGATATCGATGCGATAAAGTGAAGCGAGAGTGGTTAATGAGGGATATCGATGCCATAAAGTGGAGCGAGAGGGATGAATGGGGGATATCGATACAATAACGGTGAATGGAGGATATCGATAGGATAAAGTGAAGCGAGAGTGGTAAATGAGGGATATTGATATCGAGAGGGATGAATGGGGGATATCGATACAATAACGTTGAGTGGGGGATATCGATAGGATAAAGTGAAACGAGAGTGGTTAATGAGGGATATCGGTACCATAAAGTGGAGCGAGAGGGATGAATGGGGGATATCGATACAATAACGGTGAATGGGGGATATCGATAGGATAAAGTTAAGTGAGAGTGGTTAACGAGGGATATTGATGCCATAAAGTGGAGCGAGAGGGATGAATGGGGATATCGATACAATAAAGTGGAGCAAGTGGTGAATGGGAGGGGGGCAATGATGCGATAAAGTGGAGCGAGAGGGATGAATGGGGGTTATCTCCACTTAATCGTATCGATATCGCCCATTCACCCCTCCCGCTCCACGTTATCGTATCAACATTCTCCATTCACCCCTCTCACTCCACTTTATCCCTCTCGCTCCAATTTATCGAATCGGTATTCACCCCCTCACTCCACTTTTATCATATCGATATCCCCCATCAACCACTCTCGCTCCACTGTATCTTAACGATATCCCCCCATTCACACCTATCGCTCCACTTTATCGTATCGATATCCCCATTAAATCACTTTTGCGATTCCACCAGCTAATTAGATAATCGCCTGATGATGTGTAAACCAGCATGGGGTCGTCTGGTCCTGGATGGGTGGAGTTTGGAAATGGCACTCTCAGTCATAATTTATTGCGTCACCTGGTCCCCTATTGGGATTGAATTGTTTTGAGATTTGGCAATAATAACATCAATTAAAATCTCATTACTGGCTGCAATAAAATGTACAGCAAAATATCAAGAGCCCTCGCCTGGCGGCTCGGTGAGTAGACTTTCGCGGTTGGTCTGTTTTGTAGATCAATATCTCAGGTAGACAGTGATCTTTACTGAATAATAGTCCTACTGCATAGTGGTCCTACTTACTTGTTGGTGACTTTGTAGCTTGCCTATATTGAAGCTTGCCTTCGGCAAGCTCTGTACATGTACATGTACTGCTGGGAGTGGTATTTACAGAATGGTCTAAACCAGGCAGGGATTGGCCTATATACATTTTCTTTACTAATACTAGTCACTTGCTTGGGTTTATTTTACTTCAGATCACTGGATCTTCTAAGGTACTGCGAGGGCTCTGTTCAAGAGCTACGAAACCCTTTAACATTGAAATGAAAAAGCTCGCAATAGAGAGAGAGAAAAAGCCGCGTACAATGCTGAAATAGCTGCGAGTGAAAGGGAGAGGCTCGTAAAAGAGAGGAAAAAGCCGCATACAATGAAAAAGTCCAACTTGCGTTCACTTTCGTGTGGATGACTTGTATGGTGGCAAAACGTTGGTGGCTGAAGTAGGGTTACCCGGACAATTTTTTGAGCTGGTTTAAAAAAATGCACCCTTGCTGGGTTTTTTTTTTTCGTAAATTTCCTTCGCAGAAGTGTACAAAATTCCACCAACTGCTAAGGCAAATACCCAAAGATGCTCTGCTAAAAATCCAACCACGGATCCGGCAGCGTGAAGAACGAAATTAACCACGGCTCCAATAATTGCCGGAAGCGCTGCCAAAGCTTTGTCTCCGAGTTTTGTGAGAAGATTCGCGATTTTTTGCAACTGATCTTTGATCCAATTTGGCTCTGGTGTGGGTGTGATGGCAGAAACTGTCGATTCTGTCGCTGCAATAATCGACGCGACAATCGTGGATATTACCATTCCAATGGCTGTGATCAAAGATGCGACAGTGACTCCCTCTCGCCGAAACAACGTGCTAATTCGATCGCGCATACTACCATCGCTTTCGATGACATTTTCGATAGATTGCTGCAAACGCACGAGGGAATTTCTGACTTTGGCATCTTCGTCGGCTATGGCCTGGTCAAATGTTTTGATTTCCTCTCCCAGTTCTCTAGATTTCTCAGCATCTTCTTCGCTTACGGGCAGAGGGGATTCTCCTTCGTCACCTTCGTAGGTTGGATTAACGAAGCTAACTGAACTGCGACCTTGGGATTTCAGATCTGCTAGCTCTTTCGCTTTTTCGTCTCTCCTTTTCACCAAGTGCTCGTAAACGTCGGACAGTTTTTTGAGATTTCCCTGCGCATCCAAAAAATTCCTGACTTCCTCTTGGTTAGCAACGGGATCACTCGCAAGGTCTACTCCCAGCCCCTCTATGTCAACATTTGCCATTTGAAGCCCCCGCAACGCTCGAGCCGCGCCTGGTCTGCCTGTTGGAGTTGTCTGCAAAACGTCTCTCGCACTCGTCAAGGGTACATAACACAAAATAGCTTTCCATAGACTTTACGTGCAAAATAGAGGTTGCGTTTTAGGCCACAAGTCGAGTTACCTCTTATTTTAAAATATATATTTGATATCATCTTAATCAGAACAAAATTCTGCATAACATATCTGAAAATGACAAAACATTTTCCGTCTACTTTTTGAGAAAATTAGCGTCAAATAAAAAGGCCAGATTTTCCTGTGTTTACATCCGACTGCTAACCGCGTTTTGACCTCTTGTGTTCATGCGCCCATAATCGTATACATCACTCAAATGTTTGCATTTTCTTTTCAAATTAGTAGAGATAACATTCACAGGTTCTAGTAAAACACGATTTTCAACACTAAAATTGTTAATATTGCACCGATTTTGCACAATTTGTATGCAAAGTTGGGACTATAGTCGTGATAAACTTTTACCGGAAACCGCTTCACACGCGGATTTAGTGGTATGAACCCTCAACGCCTTTTTTGCTTGTTGTTGCGTTTTCTTACTGACGCTTTTGAAATCCGCAACTCCTAGCGTCTCCCGTAAAAACGAAGCACCTCCCAGTCCATATTGCCTTTACTAGTGTTAAGAGCTAGGAATTTTCGCGGATTTCCTTCTACGCTAAGTCTTTTTTTTTTTTTTGTCGAATACGACAAAAATAGTATCGCGCTCGAGCAACTATGTTGCGCCCTTGCGAAACGTATCCCCTTCTCTCGCAACATTCGTCGAGAGCTAGAGAGAATTTTTTGCATTTGATTTTCAACATACTCTTTCCAGCGTGTAGAAAGTTTCGTGTTAATATCTCTCGCTGTTTTCATGTACTCTGGTGGGTCTGGAATTCCTCTTTCAATAGCATCGGTGCGAAGAGCTTTGAGTCGGCGTTCTAAATTTGCCACGCTGTTTATGTCATCGTCAGTGAGATTATTTTCCCATTCGACGCTTCCTCTACCTCTCTGGGGGCCTGGGTTTCAAGAATGAATGCGTCATTCCGATAGATCCTAGCTGGGCTCCTGGAGACGATTGGTTGAACGATTCTTTGAAATGGGCCTACGAAGCGTACGGAATTCAAGACAGTCACACTCTTTTCATCATCGATGATTGCAGCGCCGACTGGTCGATGACCAAAAAAAAAAATGAACTGCTCCGTTTGGGTTCTCACTCAAAAGTATAATTCCGTCCTGACCGATCTCCGAGAGCAGACCAAATGGACGGCGTTGTTTTACGCGAAGGATAAAGACAGTTTCATCGAAACTCTGAGAGAAAATGACGTGATACCAACTTTAGAAAAAAAAAAATTGCATTCTGTGTTACGGTGTAAAATGTGTACGAAGGTCGTATTCATCGATAACTTAAGCTGGCCCGACATCCGTCTCATTTTTATAGTCAAAAACTAATAAATAATTCTATTGTTGAAGTGGATAATAAGCTTCTACCTTAGATGGCCGGCTATAGAACTTTTAATAGCTCTGGTCTTTGTTTGCTTTTGCTAAATCCTGTTCAAGTGGTGGGTTACCAGGCATTGTATTTTGTACAGGTATGCATAACCAACAACTAACAATGAGAGAACTTTCTTGAACCTCGTTGACTTGGGGATGATTTGAAATGACCGTCAATTATGACGCGATTAAAAAAAAGAAAGTCGAGGCTCAAAGTTCAGCGCCTCAAAGATTGAAAAATGAAATCCAAATTCCTAACAACGTAAAATTAAGGTATCTTTACGCACCTGGAGAACTCGAAGGAGGAGAGAGGGTCCGAGCTACAGACCCTTATTGGTCCTTGGAAACCTATACGGTCGACAGCGTTGTTGAAACTCCGGGAGATCCAATCTTGTACTACCTATCTGAAGGAGCTTCAAAAAGAAGTTTTGTTCGTCAAGAGTTTATGATTGTACCCGATGGAACTCAGCTACCTCCAGAGGGTATACTCAAATAACCATGAGAATGAGTACTAATTTTGTCCTCAAGGATGATTCTTTTGTCATCTTTCGAATCAAGAGCCACCTTGTTGACCTCTTCAGTGTAGATCTCATGACCGTAGCTCCTAATGACATTCATTGTTCTCATCTGAAGTTCATTTTCAAACACATACTCCTTGTAGTCATCAAAAGTAATTTTATTTTTGATGACAGATTTTTTTACACCCTTGCAACGTTTCTCTTTCAAGCCCTCGTACATCCTGTATGAATACAACTTAGCTCTAAGGCCAACAAACTCCGCTATATGCTTGCCACCAGCTTCATCCTTAAACTTACCAAGCACTTTTTTGTTCAGTCCAGTTCGAATCCCGGACGGATGGTCGTCCGGGTAGTTCGAGGTATCAAATCGATCGTCAAGATCCGGGGCGATGTCTCGGTAAACGTCCTCAGTTTGGATTTCGTATGCCAATGAATCCGTGTCAGAAAAAAGTAGCTTTGCCCTGTCTCCGTACTTGGGATTGATGTACTTGTAATGGAAATCGTAGATCTTGGTTTTACTGATGTCTAAAATGCTCATCCCAAGATAATTCGGTTTGTTGAAGTACAGTTTGATTTTTTTCATGTGAATGGCTATCAGGTTCTCGTCAAAGATGGCGCATCGATCGTAGTTTGGCTTCGCGGCTAATTTGATGGCCTTGGCCTCCGAGTTCACAAGATGAATGTTAGCTCTGTTTCTAATGTTTTCCATGGTCTTGCCAAACACAGAATTGTTCATGAGTTTTTTCAAACTCCGATTTCGCTTTTTGTCGAAGCTTGGTGTTCAGGTCAATGTACTTTCCCATAAAAGGTTCTTCACAAAACTTAATTCCCATATGACCCTTGGTCAGTTTCAGACCAAGATCCAAGTACTGTTTCAAGGGTTGGTGGTGAATCACGTACTTCTCCTTGTCTCGAAGATTTGGAATAAGTTTTTCTACTTTGTTGACAGTGACCCTCTCTGGTGCTAGTGGGTAATTATCGTGAAGATTGTGAAGTTCTTGAGGATACTTCAGGTCAACTTCCAAAATACAAGGGTGTGTAGTCCAATCATCCAATTGCTTGGGAGTCATCCACTTGAAGTTTCCGGTGGGCAATGGCTGACTCACCGCCCAGCCGTAGAGGTTGTTGGCGTCGAGATACTGGATGTACCTGGAAGGTTTTGATGGATCGTACTGGTCTCCCATGTACTTGTTGTTTGCTTCTGAGTACCTTGTGGAAATCATCGACACCCCACCACGAATTCCTTTTTCAATCATCCGACATGTCAATGTCTGTAAGAAGATCCAGCGTTATTCCAGTCAACATGGCGTCGTATGAAAGTCCTGGAGCTGTGTAGTACCAGCAAGGATCAAGCTCGTAAATTTTTAGAATTACTTTTCTAAAATTCTCAAAACATCCGCTAGTAAAAGTCTGTTTTGAGGTACATGTCGTGATACAGGCTGAGTCAAAAAGAAGTAAACTCATGTTTGAGGAGCTTTATCTCAAGATCTGTAAGGAATCTGCTAAAAAGAACAATACCACTGGAAAGAGCAACTTCTACACGTCTACATAAAAATAGGAATTGTTGCAACTGCTCACAGCAAACTCAAGTTTTACTCATTTGAATACAACCACCCATTTTTGTAGCTGCACACGGTTTCACTTCCCAGGTATGACCCAGGTAGGGGCCTACCTATCATATTGATTGGTAAGACACGATATTCAAATGCAAAAAAAAGTTCTGTGGCAGGTGTGATTTAGATCAATAATTTCTACATGTTAAAAGGGCTCTTTTCAATATGAATTTTACCTCAGTGCACTACATTCTAATGAAACGGGCCAAATGACAAAATGACACCACAATTTACGGCGCGGGAGCGCACGTTTCTGTCGACGAAGTATCATAAAACTAAGAGTCCCACTGAAGCTCAGCGTCTTCTTCGTCTCCAATGTCCTATAGCCAACCGGGTTTCATGTAAGGAAGCAGTATATAAGAATGTGAACAAGTTCAATGTGCATGGGACGCTAATGAACAGACAGCCGGAAGCTTCAGGCAGACCACGAACTGCTAGATCACAAGTGAACATTGCTAGAGTTAGACATGCGTTACAGCAAGAATATCAGCTCAATCTTTTACCCAACATTCCCTAATCAAGCTTCTGCCGGATCGTTCGTAAAGACATGAATTAGTATCCCTACAAACTATAGTACTGTCATGGAATATTAATTAAAAGCAAAAGTTGTCTGTTCAACAATAAATCCTGTTAGCACTTTGCTGATTCGTCGAAATTTAAATGGATGGAAATCAATCAGCCGTGTGCAGCTACAAAAATGGGTGGTTGTATTCAAATGAGTATAACTTTAGTTTGCTGTGAGCAAATGCAACAATTCTTTTTTTATTTAGACATGTAGAATTTGCTCTTTTCAGTGGTATTTTTATTTTTAGCAGATTCTTTGCAGATCTCGAGTTACAGCCCCTCAAGCATGAGTTTAATTTTTTTTGATCCGGCCTGTACTTCCTCATATTCTTCATCTCAAAGATGTTCCACACATTTTGAGCATGCTGGTAGTCCTCTTCGGAAATGTGTTCGTCATTGAGCTTGGAGTAGAAGGCTTCTTTCGACGGAAGACAGGTTTCCTGGAGTCTCTCCAAAGAGTTGACATGATCGTACGGGTAAACACCTTTTCTCAAAAGCAAGTCAATTTCCTTTTTTCTAGCATAAAATTTCTGAAGATTTTTACAATTATCTTTTTGCAACAAATGACAATAATGTTGACTGTGTCAAATTTACCACCAACAAAAGTTTTTATAGCATCATCTTGACCTACTAGATTTTCCACAAGCTTGCCCAATCCACTTGCCATAAACTTGAAGCTGTCGATAAATCTGAGATCGCGCTTAACTTCTACCAATTTTCCATCTTTGTTAACAAAGGTGTCAACCAGGATTTTTTTGGTGAAGGAAATGTACTTTTCTTCATTGTTTGGGATGCAGTCAATCTCCCCCTCGGTTTTTCCAAGATTTTTAATGAAAAGGTGAGCGTCATAGCCAGCAAGATTGTGAACAATCACCGGAAAGGACTTGGGTGTCCTCGGAATTTTCTGTGAAGTGACAGTGTCTTTGACGTTTTAGTTTTCTTCGTCATTCGGAGTTAGCGGATATTTGCAGATGTGACAGTGAGTGGACTCTTCATAGACCTTTCTATCATACCGTCCAAAGATCATATTTTTCATGGACACATACTTATTGTTCTCAATTTTCCAGAACCTGCTGTAAATTTTCTAATATTCTCCTCAAGGGTGTTCACAAAAATCTGCGAGACATCATCTTCGGGAGATTCCTTAGTAAAAATCACTGGTTCTTGGAAGTACACCGAGTCGTCAAAGCATTTGATGTAATAACAAAAGCCCGAAGGTTCATGCTTCTGGTGCTTTTTCGTGTAGCTACCGTCAGGAATTGGCTGGCACGTATCAATGGGCTTCGTGAAGGATTCAAAGTAAGCGTACACAACACAATGGAACACTCTGTGATCTGAAGTGGTTGGTAAAAAATTGAGTTTTTGTAATTTTCGGCATTTCAATCTTCACAGTATCGTACAATAGACAAAGATCTTCGTGAACGGCTAGTCGCTCTTTCGAAGTGTAAGGTGTGTAACAGTTTCGACAGTAGTAGTGCGGTTTTTGGTTCATTTTTGTTCTTTGCCCATGCAGGAGCCTACTCAGGCTCTTGATCACGCAATAATGTTGATTTTCAAAGTTGTCCGAAAACAAAAGAAGATCAACATGATGCTGTCGCTTGGTGCACGAGCTCTTTCTCAGCGGGTAGACTTTGTATTCATACTTGACTTCTCTGCATGAACCCTTTGGGGCAAAGCCAGCAACATTCACAGAAACATTCGGATTGTTCTTTTCAAACTTCTGTGAGGGGGGGCACGCAGCTTTTTGTCAATTCGATCTGGGTTCGTGTTTGTTGGATATATAGCCCTAGTGACAGCCCACTTGAAGCACTATTGGTCCTCATTTTTAAGATTAATAATAGCTTCCTTCTTGGCTAGGTAGTTTGGAAGTGGAATATATGAGCGACCCTCATTGGCTCATACTTAACCGTGTGAATGTCCAAGGTTATGATTGATTTGTATTTCCAGGCACTGCCATTGTCCACATACACGGCTAGCTTATCTAATATTTTGGATTTCTATTTTTCGTAAAGATCATCAAAGTCTGCGCCTTCTAGGATGATCTCCGTGTCGGACCAAAATTTATTTTCCATGGTCACGGTTTCGCCTGTTTGTAGGTTCTCAAACTCGCATTTGAGAACAAGTCTTACCTTTGTTTGTCGATTGTTTGATAAAGAAATTACGATAGTTTGCTTCGTTGCATCAAGAAAAGTATTTGGTCCATATCCAGGTCGACCATCAATTTTGTACACAGTAGCAAAATGTCTAAGGGCAGAGTTAATTTTTTTAATTTCGAATAAATTCTTCTTCTTGTAAAGCTCTCGAATATTTTTTTGACCTCGAAGTCTAGCACTGCGTCTTGGTGGTGGTTGAGGCGTGTCTAAAAAGACCAATCTTGTTTCATTTTTTTTTTCTTTTGGCTACTTGGGGTTGTGGTGGTACATATGACGTTGGTTGGAGTATTGGCGCATCAATACTTCTTACGGGTGTGTCTAGTAGGCTTCCCTCTGTGATATAATTCTCCTCCAAAAATCTAATAAGCTCAGCTTTTTTCAAACGGTAAAATCCTTGAAGTCCAGCATTTTTTGCCTTCACCGTAAATTTTTGACAGTGGTGAGTTTAGTCTCCATACTTTTCCCTTTGTTTTTCATATTTTTATTTTCATAAGCCATTGAAAAAAAAGGGTCTCGACAGTTTGTGGAAAAAGTCCCATACACTCTTGTTCCGGCAGTTAACAGTCGCCAAGTATAAGAAGAAAAGTTTAAGATTGTTTAACAATTGGCGTGATTTTGCGCTTAATCTGCAAAGTTTAACGTATGTTAAAAGACTGTTAAACTCGAGCGTATAAAGGTGGTTATTTTTTGTTACGTTAAAAGGCGTTAAACTGTGTAATGTTTAGTGGAATTGTACTTTACCTGTTTAACGATACATCTCGCGCCACGGAATTTTAACCAATTATTGTTTAAAATGACAAAAGCAAATGGCGGCCACGAGTGAATGCTGGTCGTGCTGCTTATGGTCTCCTGAAACTTCGTTCAAATAGGTAGGTTTGAGTCAATCAGGTTGCACCAAACTCGAGATTCGTTTGATAAGTTATGCATAGACATTGTTGAGATTAAAGATGGATATTGATGCGTTCATTTGCTAGATTTAACAACGTCATTGGGATTGACATTCTAGCGATACTGAACTGTACTGTTCTACGTGCACGGTAGGCCCTACATGTATATCACCAATGTGTGTACTGCGATGTTCAGTTTTGGGCATACGCACAATAGCTTACAATGTAGACGAGATGCATTGAAGTTCGGTATGCTGGATACCGTATCGAGTGTGTGAATTTATTAGCGTTGATGTATTGTATTTTAGCATTGTATCGTAATGCATGCGAGAGAGAAAGGCTTACTAGATTTTAATTTTTACTCGGATACATTGCCCGGATACATAGCGGGTTGAACTGATAAAAAAACCAAAATACTTTATGCATGAAATTGTATTTTTGAACGAATCTCACAGTTGACCAAGATCTGATGACTTCAAATCTATCATGAATTATGTTTCAGTATAAAATTTTAAAAAAAGAAAGAAAGAAAGTCCCAATCATAATTAAATCCAATACAACCATTGATTAAGCAGTTGTATTTCTTAAACAATCCTTAGATAAAATAGAACATATAAATCATTATCTGTTTAGAGTTATTAAGCAAATATTGATTAAAAGACCTTAAACAACCTAGTTGGTTAAGCACTTAAACTTGAAGCTGGTTAAAGTGCTATATGCATTTATTGGTTAAAAGTTTTAACCAACTATTGATTTGAGCCTTAAACAACAAGAAAATTAAGGGCCCTTAACCAATATTTCGACGAGAGGACCACGTAACTAACACGAGTTTAAGATTGATTAAGATTGTTTAAGACTTTTTTAATTGGCGAAATAAGAGTGTAACTATTGCATGAATATCGCGTGCGCACTTTCGGGGGTTGATTTAATAGGGAAGCCCCGCAATCCGTTAGGGTAGTGAGCTTTTGACGGAATAATTTCCCCAAATTGAGGCAAGTTTCAAACTGTGTTCGTAGCCCTATATTATATCTACTAAATCAGACATTAAAATGCCAAAAACAAACTCCCCATTGTTGATCAAGTCAACTCCCCTGACCATTCCATTTCTGATATATCTTTGATGGGGATTGAAATGATCCACAAACACCACGAGAGTATCATTTTGAAACGTGAATCATTTTGGATAGCCAAACTTCGCACTCTAAAACCATATGGCATGAACGCTGATCGCTGAACCTCAGCTGGTGTACATCTTTACCTTTTTCGCACCTTGTTTCCCGTCCTTACCCGGTTGCCTCGCCTACCCGTTCTCATCGCTTATTTTCTTGATTTACGCCCTCCATCTTTTTGCGCGAATTTTTGACATGAGTAATTGATCCTCGGGTTCAATGCTAACTAACAATGAGTTTCATTTCAATGGTGATTATTTCAGGCAAAATAAAGGCATTGCGATGGGTTCACGCATCGGTTCAGGAGTGGCTTGCCTCACAATGGGATATATTGAACGGAATATGTTAAGCCCATATGATGGCCCTACCCGGTCTTCTACAAGAGATACATCGATGACGTCCATGGTATTTTTTCTGACAACCTCGAAAAATAAATTCTCTACCTTCTACCCAGGGAGCAGGGATGGTCCACCTGCATTGGGAAGATATAAAAACCGCATGGGTATCAGTGTTGTAGTCGAGTCCTCACCATCCGAGTCCGAGTCCGAGTCCGAGTCCTTGGTGTCCGAGTCCAAGTCCGAGTCCGAGTCCCTGCCAATTTCTGATGTCCGAGTCCGAGTCCGAGTCCGAGTCCTCAATGTTCGAGTCCGAGTCCGAGTCCGAGTCCTTTTGTCTCAAATTCAAGCCCCGGGGTTTTCACCAATACTTGATCAACATAGGCATATACTTAACCAGAATTTTAGTTCTATATTATTTTCTTGTAAATACCTAATTTACTAGTCCCACCTAGCATGCCTAGTATTGTTTTGGGGCTGTGCAATAATAATGCGGAGCCCAGGGAGAGGTGAAATTGCAAAAAATGCTTATCCCCTCTCGGCCTGCCAAAAATTGCTTGCCCCCCCCTCCCGGCATGCCAAAAATCTTTGCACCCCCTTTGCACATGCCATTTATTGGGGGTACCAATTTACAAACTTTAAATGGTTTTGATATATGTTGCGAGCACAGCGAGCAGGGACATTTGCATTATGTAAGCGTTTTTGTACTGTTTTCTACGCCTTTTTAGAGCGTTTTATTTGAAAGATGCCCCATATGTGCTAAAAATAGCTTGTTCCCCCTCTCGACTTGCCAAAAATTGCTTTCACCCTCCCTTTCGATCGGTCAAAAAAATGTTACCCTCAATTTTACTTTCCCCCATGCATGCTCATAATTCTTGCTCAGCTCCATAGGTAGCATATCTTGGGAACAGTTCATTGAGTCTAAACATTTTGAATTTGTTAGCTCCAAAGCCTATAATTTGGCCCAATTTTAGTTCACAGACCTCCTCAAATATGTTGAAATTTCAGTTCATCAAGCCCCTATTTTGCCCCCAAATCAGTTCTTATAGTTCACAAAGTTCGGCGCCGCACACCCCTACCAAAAATTTAACTTGATTGCCTCAGAGTATTATTATTATTCATGTTCTTTCTAGACTTGCGTTTAACAAAGCAGTCATGTCAAAACAAACGAATATGATTAAAATCAATTTAACCAATTAAAGATATTTAACTGAAAGCAAACTTGCTTTTTGGTTGTACTTTTATTTACAAACTGAATTTATTTGCATGCAAAATTACGGGACTTAAATTAATCATGTGATGTGATCATTGATCAAGCATAAGAAGAAGTTTACAATGAACGAAAATAAAAGACCTAAAAAAGCCCTATTTTGCCGGACTCGAGGAGGACTCGAAGCCGAGTCCCCGAGTCCTTGGGGTCCGAGTCCGAGTCCGAGAGTCCTTAGCTTCCGAGTCCAAGTCCGAGTCCGAGTCCTTGAAAAAAGGACTCGAGTCCGGACTCGAGTCCGAGTCCGAGTCCCGAGTCCTCCAACACTGATGGGTATCAAACAGTTCAGTGGGATCAAATAAACACCCCTAGGGTGGACACGTAAAAAACGTCTTCTGCACGGGGCCTACAAGGGGGGGGGTCACATGTGTGGGGTCCATTTTAGTAATTTGTGCTCAAAGTATATCGTGTTTGGTGTCAAATGAAAGGAAATTTAATTTCAAACACAAAAGATGGTGTTTGTTTTGTCAATTTATCATGTTGCAAAGAGTTACACTTGATTTAAGGTGTACATGTACGCCTACACTATATAGTAACGGATGATTGAAACGCTAACATGGTTAATGAGGCTATACATCGTGTATATTACTGTCCCTATCTAGAATACTAGAAATTTCTAAATGTGCCTTAAGACTTCCAGCTATTACAGTGGAATGTTTCATTCTTATAGGAACTATTTTCTGTAAATCCTTTGTCAATATGACCATCATCTATAATATATGGATGATGCTACATGTACATTCACATGTACATCAAAGCCAACTTTGTACCTCTTGTCTTAGAGTCCATTAAACGTACTAAGCTTAGCTACATTGTGCTAGCAGGACAAATGTTGAAGTCATATAATAATATCTTCGGCAGGTTGCACCCCAGTCTCCTCTTTCAAGGCAGTATTTTCTGTATTGACCCAAGCTCTCAAACCCAGACTGAAACTCAGGGTCCATGCTTGCTTGTGGTCAGAGAGAGAGAAAGAGAGAGAGAGATAGAGAGAGATAGAGATAGAGAGAGGTGACCAATACTGAGAGACGCAGATATGATGCTGCATTGCTACATTAGGCTATATGATCACCGGCATGTCCAGGATCTGTTCCTGCGGGGGGACTTAGAGGGGCTTTCAGGGTTATGTGGGGGCTTAATGGCTAAAATCGCCATTAAACGGTTGATTTTACATGATTTTTAACAAAGTGCGGGGGCTTCAACCCCCAAAGCACCCCCAAACACGCCACTGATGGCTAGCTGGGTCAAGGACTGGGTTGGTTAAGGTTTTAATAAGGATTGGGTCTACAAGAACATGAATGGTGAAGAGGATCCAGTTACTTGATATCTATCCAAAAACATGGAAATAATGTGAAACAGCACATCAGATCAGTGTATTGATTGCAAAATTTAACGAAATATGATACCACACATGCCATATATGCGCAGCTCTACTTCATCTGATAACCTACCCCCACCCATTATCCACAGCCCCCCCCCCACACACACCCCAACATGGTGGCCCAGTCCAATCAAATGTATGGCATAATTTTAAACATTAATTTACTAATCTTTGTGCAAATAAAAGGTTGCTTTGTCACATTATAGTGCACTACCGTAAAAGTTCGCCTAATGGCGCTTTTGGATTCTTAGAAATGTGAGAGCGCCATCCTTGTAAAATCTCAACAGCATTAAGGATACGTGTATGTTAAATAATGCCTCAGAAAAAAATATCGTGACATGACCCAATACTTAAGGTCACTAGGTTAGTTGCTAGAGCAGCAAATGTTTTGGGGTTTCTTCAGGTATTCTTTCTCAAAGTGTCATTGGACTTAATTTGTAAATCGATTCATACGTTATACGGTACCTAACTCATTTTGGTAAATCTTTTTATAACATTGTAATTTCTTCATATTTTTTTAATATTCTTCAGTTCAAAATTACACCCTTCTATTGTCTGACCCGTTCGCTCAGTCGGTAGAGGGTGCGCCTTGAATGGTGAATGGTACTTGTTCGAATCTTGATTTCTGCCCCCACTTTTATGTGAAGAAGGGTCAAGAAATGTTTTTGGATTTTGTCCCCATTTTACGAAAGAATATTGTGATTTTTTAATTTTTTGTTAGATAAATAGGTACTGCGAACAAACGGCAACAAAAACCGCTGTCAAAATTTGCTCCACCTGCTACCTATCAATGCGTGATACATTCCACTACATTTAACAGTTAAATGACCTTTGAAAAATAGAACGGCCTCAATGCCTCATTTCAAATATTTAGTTTTAGTTTTGGTTTTGGTCACGTGGTTTCCTATTGTCCTGCCTAACCACTTGAATCATAAGATATCGAACTCATTGTTTCTACCTTTTGTTTAAAACCGAACATTTGTGTCAGTCAGTTTCGGTTTTGGTTTCAGTTTCTTATAAGTGGTGTGGATCGTAAAATTATTTGATTTGAAGTTACCTACTCTAAGTATACAAAAGAAATGTTTAAATTTCGCAGTGCAATATTCACGAGCAGAGAAGTCGAACAAAGCAGTCTACATTTGAAAGCATTGATTTAGTTTGAAAGCATTGACTTGAGACTACGAATTAGCCTAAGCTGATTTCACTGTGAAAATATATAGACCATCAAAATATTTCCACAGACATTGCAATAGGCACTTGACAGATTATGACTTCACTGATATAAACACTATTATACGCAACTCTATTTATGTGCATGTCGCATGACGGAAGATCAATATCATAAAAAGCTGGTTTAAACTAACTTTTATTCAATTTATTTATTGGAGAATAGAGAGAGAGAGATAGATAGAAGAGATCGCCAGGGAAAGAGGGTATGTGTGTGTGTGTGAGGGGGGCGGGGGTAAGGGTAAGGGAGAAAGAGAAAAAAACAGAGGGGAGAGAGCATTGGAAGTGGGAATGGAAGGAGGGGAGAGGGGGCTCAAGAGTGGAGTGGAATAATAGGGAAGAGTCGATATCGAGTGTGGGGAGGGGGAGGGAGGAGGATATATATAGGTGGCGGAGGGAACATAGGTAAGAGGTATGTGTTGTGCTTTCCGGGGAATAATCTAATTCATAATCAAATCATCTACATCATCATGCATCGTTTATATTTCAGACAAATAAACAAAACACCCCACCCCTCAATATATGCACATGATTTCTACATGTAGGTCTAGGCCTCGTATATATCCATCCTTTATGTCTCAACGATGTCTATGCATAACTTATCAAACGAATCTCGGAACTCGGGTGCAATTTTATCAGGCCTGAATTTTATGGTGTCATGGAAGTGTGCCACCTACGGCAGAGAGCATCAAAAGTCGCCGGCGTTGATAGATATCGATAATGAAAATGTTAGCACAATAGGCTATTATATACGTATGGTTATAGGCCATTATACTTTTGATTATATATACCCTCTTGTGTCCTCCCAGCACAATAGTGTTATGATTGCATACCAGTTCATCTCCACATTTTAATCCCTTGATTTTTGGTTTCTGAACAATAGAGAAACCAAAACTATATATTTGAAATGAGGGAATGTTTCAAATTGTGTAACTACATTACTTCATTCATTTATGCATTATAAATGATCAGCTATTTTTTCTTTTCTTAAAAGGATCAAACCCAAGTAGATCAGACCATTGATCATATAACTATCAGACCACGAAGTAGTTACGTTACTCCGTGATGGTATCGGAACCAAGCACTGTTTATATGGCGATCATTAGGCTGCGTTCACATAGAAGTATACTATTCGGGTATACGGTGCACGTTTTACAGGTGCACGCGTATATAGTTGAATCATGGAGGTATATAAATAAATGGAGAATGATCGCCAGAATTCTAATCTCCTAAGTGGAGATTATCCCGTTACCTCTATTCAATGAGTCACCAAACTTGAATTGACCAGCCACTTCAGCCAAGCTATTGATCTCCACGATGGTTATGAGCCTCTACCATGGTTCATTGATTGTCACTCCCAAAATTTACTCATAGGAATTGACCCTACATTGACCCGTACCGGAAGCCTTGTAAAAGAGACTGTAGAATGACGTCAGCTAGTCAATCAGCTAGTTCAAAGTCACCAGTTTTGATAGCTTATAGTTTCAATGTATGATCGTGCGAAAACCCGAAGAAATTCGGATGTTCTGTTCTCAAGTTATGAAACTGTTTTCTACACTAGTTGTGCCGTAACTTGACAAATATACTTAGTTTTCATGTTCATATATTAAGCTTTTAAGGGGTCTGGGGGAGTTCAAATATAGTGCAAATGAAAGCAAAACGTTTTTACCTTCCGATTGTGAAAAATTATGTTAAATAATTTGGGCCATTTGAGTTACGAGCGAGCAAAATTTACCGGAAGTACTTCGGAATTCAAGCAAAAGTGATGATCAGACAATCTTTTCTAGAGAGAAATTGATATAGGCCTACGGAATGTATAGGCCCTACATACTTTGTTTAAACAGTTTCTCATAGTTTAGTGTATGATAATCGTGATTTTGGTTGAAGCTTCGGGTCAAATTGATTGAGTGCCATGCCCATGACGGATATGTCATGTTATTGTTTTTAAACTTTTAATTCTGTATTGTCATGAAATCGTATAGGCCGCCTAAATCATCATCATTAAACTTCTCATTGTATAATAAATAATTATCAGTATTTAGGCCTAAATGATTATTAATATTATTAGGAGGCTATCATTTTCTTTGGAGGGAGGGGTTCCAAATATACGGGGGGGGTCATAACTTTTGGAAAAAAAAAGTCATAATTAAATTTTTCATGACCAAAATGTAGGGAGTCACAAGATGACAACAGATAAGGTGTTTCTTTTTTTAAAATTACTGATTTCTTGATGCAATTTAAGCACTCTATTTTTGGCGAAAATGAGATTTTGATATCAAAATTTTATGAAACATGAGCACTTTCCAATAAGTATAGGCCTAAACTTCATTTTACCCCATTGAAATCAATGGCCAGTGAAACAGACTTCACAATGTAATCAGCTTAGCATAATCAATATAAACCTGAAATTGCCTATTCAACAATAATTGGTCATAACCAACGTAGTACAAAAGAGGCTTGGCTGGATCATTCTCCATTTATTTTATACCTCCATGGTTGAATCGAGCAAGGCAATTTCATAGTACCGGGTCACATAAGGCTACGATCGCATAGGAGTATACTATTCGGGTATACGATGCACGTTTTGCAGGTGCACGCGTATAGATTAAATCGAGCAAGGTAATTTCATAGTACCGGGTCACATAAGAGCTATTCGAAAAGGCCGTATACCTGCGTATAGTATAGTATAGTGGGAATCGCGCGTGTTCGATTTTAGTGCAGCGTATACCGTCCAAATTTTAAAACCTAAACCATATGTGGGCAAATTCATTTTTTTGATAGATGCACTATCTAATTCTGCACATTATGACACCTCATTGAATGCAATGTGACCTCAAGAAGTAAAGTTACAAGCATTTGATAAGACGAAGAAAATGGGTAACTGATATACTGTTATTCGCTATATGAATACGCTCATTCGATCAGGCTGAGTTCACAAAGGATACGCCTATATGAACGCAGCCTGATCGAATGAGCGTATTTCGTATAGCGAATACCGTATACCGTATACTTCTATGTGAACTCAGCCTTACGATCACGCTATTTTGGTATGCCTTTTGTACTGATTGTTTCTGATCGTGGTTCATTACTTAAGCGCGTGATCCCGTTGACATAGTAACATTACGTAACTTCGATACCGGGCTTCGATACTGAATAGTTGTTGAGTGCACATAATATGGAAAATCATTGGGGTATTGTGTGCCTTCCAAAGCGCCTTATAACATGTTCTCAGTGTGTGGTGGAATTCTAGCCAGTATTCAATGATAGCTATAGAGGCCTTGCGTTTATCGATTGGCTCCAAACAAAAGATTTGAACCGGTTTCTTCGCCGTAATCATGGCGCAGTGCAGTCCATTCAATCAAATGTTGTCATCAACCTATTTGATCCTAGTGCATTTTGTTATGTGTGTGAGACGAACTGTCGCGGTAGATGCAATCATCATTTTATTGAATGCATTTGAGTAGTCCGCCACTAGATTTACGGGATGATTCGTCATATGCACACCCTCTATTCAGTTGGTCGTTGTATGATTTTGTTCGTTCACTCATTCAAATTTTATTTATATCATTTGAAGACTATAGGTCATTTATGATACATCCTCGGTGGAACAGTTTCAAACGAATATAGCTAGGGATTATTGGGGCAGAGGTTATCTTTTGAGTCCTCTTAGAGGGCTATCATTTTTTTCGGAAGGGGGTCCCAAATTTACAAAAAGTGTGCGTCAGTAAAATTGCGCACCCCCTATTTCGGCAACAAAAAAATTATGATCCCAAACCCCCAAATTGTATTGAAATCAGTCTTTTTGAATAAAATAACACACTTTCTATGGTCATCGTGTGACTCCCTATATTTTGGTCATAAAACATTTTATGACCCCTGCTATTATTCTTTCCAAGACTTTATGACCCCCGTATACTTGGGACCGGGACTTGGGACACCCCTTTCGAATAAAATGATATACCTCTTATGACCACTGATGCATAGGCAAGAACACTCGCGCGATGACCTGTCGCATGCGACAGTTCGTCTCACACACAAAACAAATGCCTATACAATCAAATAGGTTCATTACAACATTTAATTGAATGGACTGAGTTACTCTAAAATGAAACGAAAAAACAAAGAATCATGAAAAAAGACACATACAAGATAAAATAATAAAATTATATAAACAATGTTAAAGATAAAATCAAGAAAATAGAGAATAAAATTTTCTCAAATCAGAAAAAAAAAACATTTACAGACATCATAATCTATCAGAAATTACTGCATGAGATTCGAACCATCAAACTTCTCCACAAGTTCTCTTTATCCTCGCACTATAGTCTAAATGCTCTGCTCACTGGGCCACAACGTATGAGGTGAATGATTACCGCATTATCATGAACAAGTTTGTTCGATCTTGCTCATAATTGTATGTGTCGATAGGTTTCATCCTTTAACTACACGTACTCTAAATGATCAGTGATAATAGTCGGCTTTTACAGGGATGGCGCTCTCTCATTTCCATGAACTCCATACCGCCATTAGGCGAACGTTTACGGTATATTAAGTATTATGCTGCAAAAATGTTTTTCCGGCGGCAAAACTTTGACCCCCCATAACACCCCATGTGCAGCTGATTTCAAAGCGTGTCCACCCTAGGAATGTAGCCTATAGTCCATAGAATCCATCTATATAGGACACGTTTTTATATCTTGGCCAAGTCAGTTTGCATCAAAATATGGGGGTTTGCTCCCTGGGTATTCTATACTAGATCAATTATGACTCAAGTTGTTATCAAAAATTGTTATGATATTTGTACAGTTAACATTCATATATTCCATTACCTATCTGATGGTACAGTTTTTACACAGAAAATATTTATTTGAAAAACCACTCGGCTTTTTCACAGGTCACAGGGTTGCCGTGACCTGTGCAATATTTACAATTAAAATTTTTCTTATTCTAACAGCAAGCGTTTCTAAAATGCAGTATGGCGAAATATGGTGTCGGAGCCACCTGAGACTTAAACGTTACGTAACTTCAATAGAAACATAATCTGAAGTGGTGCTAATTAGAGGTGATAGGAAACTGAACATTTCTTCTCTCAAACAGTTCGTTTCTTATGAAAGGATGGTAACAAAGGCTTGTTGGTAAGAGTCCATCAAAACAATGGCGTTTACATAACAGAGTATAGTTGCGTGGAAACAAAACTACAAACTTGGAGTGACGGGTAACCTCACTTAAACATCGAGAAGTAGTCTGAGTTGGTCGCACCCAGTTGGTTCGAGTTGAGTCATGTTTGGCCTCCTTCCCAGTTTGTATATGGAAAGAGCGACTAGAGACTGTGACCAAGGCATTGATAGAGGTTTATTTATTATTTATTTATTATTAGGCAATTCAACAAAAATAAACAGCAAAATTAGACGAGCAACCAAGGGCTGCCAGGGCCCGGCAAAAGGGGCAAATTAAGCACTGATATCTAAGAGATGCGTGGGCCCCACCTTCGCAAGCTGGTCATGAAAATAAACAAAGTATATTGCACTATAAAATACACATAAAAATAATATATTAACACATTAAAAGTACAAACATTTTTAAAAACAGCACTATGTTAAATATGTTAAAAGCATGAAACCCCAAGAAACAAGAGACACAATATATTGCACTTAGCCAAGCAGGATAAAACACAACAACATAATGAGATAATGCCCGTCGCTCCCTCCCACCTTATCACCATTACAAAACACAGATGGTACCAAGGAATAAATTTCTTTAATAGACTGAAAGTAGTCTCTCAATTGGGATTTGAAACAGTTAAAACTATAAAAAATAATTTGTTATTAATACGTTTGTGAAGATTATCATTCATCCAGGTAGTAAACAGTATTAATATTAAACTATAATCTAGTCAACTGGACTTACTATTTTTGAGTGGGAAATTTTCACGTCCAATCCTGAACGCATCATCAGCCCTACTGATGTTGTGGCGGCAAAAGTTCATTGACCTGTGAAACGGATGTTGTAGTATCACAGGTCACCACCTTTGAGTTCAACCTGAGAGGTATCTTCCTGATCGCCTAAGAAATGTCAAAACTCATGATTTGTAAGTAGACTTATAAAGCACATCATCCAAATTCACTACCATTATTACCATCATTATTTTACAAGATTGATTCAGTGCTTTTACCATGTGTACAATACAATAGTTACCATTATTTTCTATTTGCCTCCAACAGAGCTGAGCTCATGCCAAGATGACTTAAGCCTATGTTCACATCGGTTAGGCACGTGATGTAATGCAACAAATGGTATACCTTAAACTTAATCAACTTGCACTGTGTCTTCTGCATTAATGTTCTGCAATGTTGGTTCGGTCTCCTCCTCATTGTCCCCAACTATATAGTACAGGTGCTGTGTTGCTGCAAGACTGACCACAGCATTTGCTGCACATCAATGTACAGAAGAGTCTCAAGTTTCTTGCATATCATGTTGTTGCATCTTGTTTGCATCCACATGATACCATGTTGAGCAATGTGTCTGGTGCAACAGCGAGTTATGTTTCTACTTGAACAAGAACTCCATCTTGTGATCTTCATCCACAGTCAGTTGGACTTAGGTTGTGCCCCATCCATTTTTGAACCGTAAGGAAAGTGCGGAATGAGTGATGTTTTGCAGCAGCACAAGTTGGGGGTAAACTTGCGAGCTCAAATGAAGAGCTATTATAATGGAACTGCGACCAATTGCCCGTTTGTATACAGTGTGGCGGTATTCATTCAATGAGCCGTTGCTAACCCCATACATCTTCAGGATGAAGCTCTCCCCTGCTTTCTGTACCTCATCATGCGTGCTGCTGGCATTTGTAAAGGTATCTAACAAGTCATATTCATGTTTCTTGTTCAGGGTTTGCGCTTTCCTCGACGATATGGCTTCTTCTTCTTGCGTATGTCAGGAAGAAACAATATATAAAAGCCAAAACAGTGCTATAGCTACGGAGGCTGCTTTCCTTCTGATGTCCGGTGGAGGGATTCCTGCTAAAACCGGAAGCTGTTCAGTTGGAGTTGGTCGCAGACATCCTGACACAGTGCGCATAGCTTCATTTCGACAAATTTAGATAAATGGCTGAGACTGTGTCACAGCCTGTAATAGCGTGAAGAAACATCAAAGCAGATGAAAGTAGAATTGGGAAGCTGTGGGTGCAATACATCAGACAGGTGGCCCTTATTCGGCATTTCATTAGAGCTGAAAGAGCAGGGAATTGGATGCTCCACCTCTACTGCATAAGAGAGATGATGCCTCACTTCCACGCTGCAGGGCATCTCCACTATGCCAAATCTGCAAGGTTGTATTTACAACAGATGGAGTCTTTGGGGGAAAACATGCCTGCAGATGAGTACCAACTGTTCACAGACAAGGGATATTTCACCATCCGATGTTTAGATTTTTTCTGGGGTGGAAACTTCTCTGACCAAACCATTGAGCAGTTTTTGTTGTGGACTTTGAAGACATCAGGGGGAATGACACATGGTCGCGGTATCACAGACAGTACATTAACCTAGTGGGTCCACGTACTTTCTCGATGTGCAGATTGTGATGCTTTAGAGCAGTTCACGGGTGTTCATACAGGAACATAAGGGATCGTAAAGTTTTCGTTGGTTGGTTGAAGGCACATCCCCCCTTTGCTGGGTATGTACCGGATCGTCTGGTATCTGTGTCAACTGGGACTGTAGCAGATTCATCCGCTAACTGTGATAGAGCGGTGGAAGTTGGCACGAAGTCAGCAATAGAAATAACGGGTACGAAGTTTACAAACATTGCCTTACGCCGAAATGACATGGTTACTATGATTGGAGCAAAGGACAAGATGGTGCGAATTAGGGGACAACAAGTAAAAGTGAATCCGACTCTATTATTTAATAGAATCACATGTGTACTGAACAACAGCTCTGAGATAGTGTTGTTCTTTACGTACGAACTAGGTCCTCAGCCACCTTCTCTCTTTGAAGATGACCTTATGCGTAAACCGCCAAAGAGTTCCCTGGGCCTTCTGTTGAAATCGTTCACTGAGCATTCCAAGCTGCCAGAGAATTGTCTCTTTGTAGAAGATGGTGGTTACCTACTTCGACATGCCATTTGGCCACATCCCTCCACCTATGCAGGCATATGTCAGAATTACACATCACACATGCTAAAGCATTATGGAGCACACGCGATTGTTGTATTTGATGGATATGGCACTTTTCTCACGGTTCAAGAATGGATGGGGAACAACCTAAGTCCAACTGACTGGGGATGGAGATCACAAGATAGAATTCTTGTTCAAGTAGAAACAGAACTCGCTGTTGCACCAGACACATTGCTCAACATGATATCATGTGGATGCAAACAAGATGGCTGCAACAACATGACATGCAGCTGCAAGAAACTTGAGACTCTTCTGTACATTGATGTGCAGCAAATGCTGTGGTCAGTCTTGCAGCAACACAGCACCTGTATTAGTTGGAGACAATGAGGAGGAGACCGAACCAGCATTGAAGAACATTAATGCCGAAGACACAGTGCAAGTTGATTAAGTTTAAGGTGTACCATTTGATTGCATTACATCACGGGGATACCGATGTGAACATAGGCTTAAGCCATCTAGGCATGAGCTCAGCTCTTTTGGAGGCAAATAGAAAATAATGGTAACTATTGTATTGTACACATGGTAAAAGCACTGAATCAATATTGTAAAATAATAATGGTAGTGAATTTGGATGATGTGCATTATAAGTCTGCTTACAAATCATGAGTTTTAAACTTTCTCCAATGCCAATTAACACATCTTAAACACATGTCTGGTTGAAAACTAATTTTACTTACTAAAAAGGCGGCCATTTTGTCCACCATATTGGAATTTGGCTACTTAGGATCATTGAAACCTCTTGCAAATGTTTTTAAAACATTCCTTGTACCTCAAAATATATATTTAGATGCTTTGTTTGTGATTTTAACATGTCTGGGGGCAAAGTTATGATTAAAACTTAAAATGGTGGCCATTTTGGACGCCATCTTGGATTTTGGCTACTTAGGATTATTGAAACCTCTTGCAAATGTTTTTAAAACATTCCTTGTACCTCAAAACATATATTTAGAGGCTTTGTTTGTGATTTTTAACATGTCTGGGGGCAGAGTTATGATAAAAACTGAAAATGGCGGCCATTTTGGACGCCATCTTGGATTTTGAAGGAAGCACAAGGGGGATTTTCGGGGACTTTTGGAATTTGATTCTACACATGTTCCTGGACCTATCCTGAAAAAATCAGCTTGTTATGAGAAATGTTAGGGTTATAGCTAATACTATTGGCCTAAATGCAGATTGGCTCACGATAGATGTCGTATTCCTCTATGTGGTTCACTTATTGATAAAATGAGTTTGCATTCCTTGTAACAACACACACATTGCCGTCTGGAAACCGGGTCTGGTACTGATTTTGGGACAGCCTTAGACTTCAGCGCCGTATCAAATCTCATAAAAACCACACGACTGACGACTATGTGTTTATGTTTCCCGCACGAAAGCTTGTGTCTACATCTATTACTATACTTCTTTGGAAACGTTGACCTTTGACCATTCTTTGTATAACGCCCTGATATGACCTTGATATGTTCGCTTGATTGGGTACGTTATAGCATCCATTTCATTGAGCTGTTAGGACTTGGTCAGTAGATAATACTACATGGATACAATAATTTAACATGGTGTGTGAGCATGGTGAAAGACTCATTATTGATTAGGCGCGGACATATTAAAGGCACAGGTCCTTTGCGTGTACAGCAGAAAATTATAACAGAATGTGTGAATAGAATGTTTGAAACTTTGCAACTAAAATACTAACTGCATTCTGCATTATGTATTTATTTATTTATTTAGGCCTATGCTTATTTATTTATTTATTTACTGACTTATTTATTTATTTTATTTATTTGGTATATTAGTTAGTAGGCCTAGTTAGTAATATTCCATGATAGGCCTACGTCGGTTTATTATTGATTGTTGATAACTTGACAACTTGATTGATTGATCGATTGATAGGCCTTTCACATTATATTCCTAGTTTATAGGCCAATTTGAATAGCATCGTACATTAGATAAATAGACCTATCAGTATTGATTTATTTTATTCAGCAATATCAAGGATTACTATCAAACTTCTCATAGCTAATTGTCAGTTGGCTCAGTGGTAACGCAGTAGGTTTTACAACACGGAGGTACCGGGTTCGATTCCCACTTCTGCCTATTTTTTGCAAGGCTGAGAAAAAAATGAAATTTCTAGACTGCAAACTTATTTGGCGCGCGATCTGAGCTGGTCCTTTTCTGGTGGCTGTGTATGTTACAGGCACACTCCCTCTGCATCCAAACCAGGTTCACGCTCATTACACCTCCCTTAATGTATGATCAGAACAATTCATTATTGTGAATTCAATTTCATTCTCGAATATTTCAATTTCACCATTAGACGTCTAATTTAAAGAAATAGGCAATCAATTTCACCAAAGATGCACGGGGGACTGCGAAACGTTGTTAATCCTATTTTCAATTTCATGCATTGACAATCTAATTAGCGAAAGGGAATTCAATTTGCAATTATGCGCATTTTCAAGTATACTGACATAGGCCAGCAGAAAAAAAAGTGAGTAGCCTAAACACAGAATAAACACACAAATGTTTTAATGGGTAATGCTTATAATGAGAAGTATACAAGAACGCATTAAAATATGTTTAAAACGTCGCTTAACACGTTCGGTACCGGGTGTTAGCAATTGAACATGTCGGTTAATCCAGTGGCGTAGCGTCATAGGGGCACGGTGGGTGGGGGCACGTTCCCCAAATCGATCTAAAATGTTTGAAAATCCCACAGGAAAATGGCCGAAATACGGCTTGTGCCCCCAATCAGACCCCGTTCATGGTCGGTGCCCCCCGAATAAAAACTCATAAAATGTTATACTATAGGCCTATATATAGGTCAGATTTTCACATAATGAAATGGACACGAAATGGGTCTAAATAAACAGGTTGTGATGTGAAGGATATGTTTATAAATCGACTGCAAAATATGCTTAGCTATTTAATTTCTGGATGTTTTTTTTTATTCTTATACGATACGGTACATATTATACAATTAAAAATACGAAGATTTAAAAAGACCTATCGTAAGAAGAAGTAGCATTAACTTAAAGGAAGAGTTTCATTATATATATTTTTATTATTCATTTGAATAACTAGACTGAGCTTGATTGAACTATGGAACATACACCACTTTATGGTTTCTGAACTAAACCGGGAAAAAAATTATAATTAGTATATAATATTTTTTTTTACTAGGCCTATGCATACGGCAATTTTAAACATTACTTAAAAATATGTTTTCCCTTCACATTTAATATACATGTAGCAACGTGCTTGTTTGAACAATGTTGACGATACATGTATCTAATGTTTAATATAAACACGATAAATAGCATTTTTATATTTGAACCATTGTAAAATATTTAAGAACTTCTGGATTTGATTCTGCACTTTGCGAATTCGATTGAACATTTTTTCCATTTTGTTTCCGCATATATGAATTTGTATTTCCAAATAGACTCTGAATTCAAGGCCACGTGAATTTGGCTGCACAATTTGCGAAATTTGCTGCACAATGTGCGAAATTGGGTGCACTATTTAGAATTTTGAATGCGTATTAAATGAAATTGATTGCACATTTGCTAAATTGAAATCGAGATTGTAAGCGTTCATTCAATTTCGCGCGAAAAGGAATGACACTTATACTAATCTGAACGAAAAGTTTGAAATTGGACGGGAAAACCTATATTATTATTATTTATGTAGTCATATTATAAAATTACATGTACTTAATTAATAAATAAATAATTATTTATTTATTTATTCGTAAATGCAGCAAAAATTATTATTTATTTATTTTATTTGTTATTTACTATAGGGGAGGTATTTTAGGGGAGGTATTAAAATACCTCCCCTATAGTCCGAAAGGTCCGTTAGTCCAAAAATCCAATAACTTTTTTTTTCCGTCTGAAGAATCTCCTGAAATTAATCCTTTTAAAAATAAGTTACTGAATATGATTAAATTAGTTGTTGATCTTGGAGTTGGGACATCGACTGGTCAATGCCAGAAGTGGGTAAGTGCAATAGCTGTCTTGAATCCTTGATCCCAATATTAAACAGTCTTGACTTACTTGCACAGGCCGGTGTGGCCCTTTGCTCTCTGCTGAATAAGCCTCATTCATTCAGTTCTGTCTGTTGCTTGCGTCTTTGCTTCATGTGGGGTCATTCCCAAGTCCCTCTGAATTTGGTCCTTCCATCTGCTTGGTGGACGACCTGGTGGTCTTTTCTTGCTGAAGTCCTTAATGTAGGCTTGGTGGGGACGCCGATGTAGAGGCATCCTGAAGATGTGCCCAGCCCATTTCAACCGTCTCCGGCAGATAACACCATTGATAGAGCAAGTGATGTTGAGACCCTGTCTGATGGAATTGTTACGTATTTTGTCAAGTAGGGAAACCCCAAGCATTGCCCTAAGGCATCGCATTTCAAAAACATCCAGTCTGTGACGATCGGATTCATGTAACGCCCAGGATTCTGACCCATAGGTGGCAATAGGGAGGATGAGCGACTGTAGATCCTTACTTTCAGCGATCTGGTGATGTAATGGTTAGACCAGATGGTATTTTTCAATCTACCAAATTCCCAGGCTACTGAGGGCACACTGCTACCCAGAAAGACAAAGTTATTTACTTTGTCAATGGGCATTTGATTCAGAATGATATCTCTTGGATCGTCAGACATGATCTTGCATTTTGTTGGGTTAATTTTCATTCCCCAGCTGCTGCAGGCTTTTTCCAGTTCATTAGTGGAGATTTGCAGGTTCTCAAAGTCCATGTCCATGAGTGTGGTGTCATCTGCATATCGGATGTTGTTAATGCACATGTCACCCATCTGCACACCTGAGCCTAGATTTTGCATGTCCTTCATGACAGACTCCAGATATAGGTTGAAGAGGCATGGTGAGAGAAGACATCTCTGTCTAACACCAACTAGTACTTCAAACAAAAAAGTGATCTTTCCATTTACCACAACTGAGCACTTGGTATGCTCATACATTTTTGCAATGAGGTTCACCAATTTGGTGTCTACTCCTACTGATCGCAGACATTTCCAAAGGGCCTCCCTCCATATGGTGTAAAATGCTGCTTTGAAGTCTACAAAGTTCCAATGTATTGGAATGCGTCCTTCTTCAGCCTTTTCATAGATTTGGCGTACTGTAAATACCGCATCTGAGGTGCCTCTGGAACTCCTGAACCCACACTGTTCCTCTCTCAGATGGTTATCTACAGTCTGTTGTATTCGGTTAAGAACCATCCTACAGAATACTTTTCCCGGGATTGACAAGAGGGTAATAGCTGTGTAGTTGGCTGGGTCCAGTTTGTCGCCCTTTTTGTATACAGGGGTTATTAGACCTTCACTCCAGTCTTCAGGGATTTTTCCTTCAACCCAGGCGGTGTTGATGATCTTCAACAACATTTGCTTCATCATGGGTCCTCCTGCTTTCAACACTTCTGCTGATATCTTATCCCAACCACATGCTTTGTTGTTTTTCAGCTTCTTGATGGCCTCCTCAACTTCATCTATTGAAAAGGGCAAACTTGCTGTAGCAGTGTTGACAGGCTCCGGGATGGAGTTAAGTATATTACAGTCCCTGGGGATTTCTGTATTCAGATGTTTACTGAAGTATTCCTCCCAGCATTTCATTACTTCCTCTGGGTTGTTTTCAGTGAACCATGTTTGTCTTTGGCTGCAGTTTGAACTTTGGTTTTATCACCTGCTAGCTTTGTGACTTTCTTGAAGAGATAATGGCTTATGTTCTTTGCATGGTCTTCTTTCATTTCTTGAACGTCTTTTTCAAGAAGTTTTCTTTTCCACTGCTTCACTTGATATTTGACCCCTTTGTTCAGCTTCCAATAGCACTTCTTGTTTGGAGCTGACGGGTTGTTTAACATCAAGACTCTGGCTTTCCTCCTCAAGTGGCACATTTTCCTGACTTCTTCATGCAATCCCTTCACTTGGCGAGCCCTCCTAATACCAACTGATTCTTCAGTAATTATGTTTGTGGTGTCTCTGAACTTAGCCCACAGGTCTTCTACATCAGTATCCTCCAGTTGAAGCAGGGGTTCAAAAGTACCACCAATCTTGGCTCTGAACTCTTCTGCAATCAGAGGGTTGGTAAATCTACTGACGTCAAAGCTTTTTGGAGTTGTTTTCAGGCGTTTGGTTCTGACTGGTGCTGACACCACTTTAGCGGTCACTAGATTGTGATCTGAGCCCACATCAGCTGAGCAGTATGATCGGCAATTCTGGATGCTACTTAGGTTCTCCTGTTGAGTTATGACAAAGTCAATCATATTTTTGTATTTCCCACAAGGTGAAGTCCATGTTACCTTTATGCTTTATGCTGGAAGTGGGTGTTACAGACTGTCAACTTGTGGAGCATGCAGAATTCCAACAGTTTCTCCCCTCTGCTGTTGATCTTACCAATACCATACTTGCCTATTGCGGGGTTCCAAGCTTTACTGTCAGAGCCTATTTAGGCGTTGAAATCCCCATCAAGATACGTTTCTCCTTCTTGTTGACTTTCTGAAGGTGATGTTGTAGCCCATCATAAAATTCATCACTCTCTGCATCACTGTGTGCAGTGGTGGGGGCGTAAACATTAATGATGTTGAGTATTCCTTCCTTTTTTTCTGAACTTTGCTGTTAGGATTCTAGAAGAGACAAATTCATAGCTGACAAGGCATTCAAGAAGTGGCTGTGATATTAGAAGCCCAACACCTTCTCTTCCTATGCCATCTTTCCTACCTGCTAGAAGGATGGTGTATTCATCTTTGTTGATGAGTGTCTCGGATTCTGTCAGGTGTGTTTCGCAAAGGCCAAGGATGTCAAGACCAAATCTTCTAACCTCATCCAGGAGGATTTCCCAATGACCTTCCGTCCTAAGCGTCCTGATATTCCAGGTTCCAACATTAATACCACTGGAGCTCCTTTCCTTTGTAGGTTCCTCCACAGCAGTCTTTGTTAGAGTTGCCCGTTTTGTCACTTTTGGCTTATTTGTCACGATACAGCTCCTTGTATTTGAGGCCTGCTTGACTGTGGCTTTTTGCAACATTTTGGCATTTTGTCGACTTCCGGCTACTTACGCTGATCCAGGTTGTCTACAACCTTAAGTATAGTAAGAATAGCATCAAGTTAAGCAAAGGGTAAGCAGCATGTGGGAGAAAGGCAAGGGCATGCAGGGAGAAAGAGGGGTTAGGTAACGAGAGCAAAGCAAAGGTTGGAAGTGCGCATCATGCAGCCATTTACCACCCGAACAGTAACACGGGCATATGCATCAGAGAAATGCTCCTTAGAGCTTCAACGACTGAAATATGGGCAACATTGGTTTAAAATTACAGCTATTATGAAATTCAGTGGCAGCCATCTTAAAAATTTGTGTCCTTGGCTGTTCTTAGTGATTTTATTGGACTCCTTAACCCTGCAAATATGGATATTGACATCAAAATTATGCTTGCGGGAGCTTCATGGACTGAGATATAGGTAATTTTCATTTTCAGTGTAAGCCATTTTGACATTTTGACAGCCATCTTGGAAATTTAGGTCCTCTTGTTGTTTTAGGTGATACTATTGCATTCCTTGACCCTAACACATGGGTGTATACATCAGAAATATACTGCTAGGTGCTTCACCGGCCTAGTTATGTTGATTTTAGTGATTTTGGCGGCCATTGAAAAAAAGCGCCCTCACCGCCTCACCCACAGTTGGCCAATGTGCAGGCAAGCGGGTTCCGAAACCTGCCTCCAAAAACCCCCCGGGGTGGGTTGGCATAGCCCACAGTGGGGGTTATGTTTAACTTAATTCATTCAGCCCCTATCATTTTATTTAATTTTTATTTGCATGACTTCTTTACTGCTTTGTGATAAATTGTGTTTTGAAATTTGTCAAGTGCAATATTGCAATTTTGATTGTTGTACAGACTTGACATTTAATATGAAATAGTTTTTCGCAAAATTCCAAGACTGGTCTGATAGAGGTATGCATAAACGGCACGGGCTAAATATTAATTGGGGTGTGTCGGGAGATGGCGTAAAATAATTGTATGACAGAAAATGTGCTTTCCATTAGTTTACATTATGGCACTCATAATGTAATGAATTAGCCTAAAATGGCGGATTGAAGGAGACTGAATTTGATTTTTGTGGGGTAAAATGTCTGCATTTGACCAACATTATTCTGATATTATCAAATTAATTGGGGTTTAAGGCGATTTTATTGAACCAGAATACCAATAATGTTCGTCTGAACTAAAATTCACCTGTGATATAGCTTAAGAAAATATGGCTCTTAAAAGTGATACGCACTCAGAAAGTTTGAATGGTCCCCTGGGACCAAAAGTTAAACTTACTGTACACAAAGACACAGTGTGAGTTCATTGGACAATCAGGAATCCACACAGTTGTTTTTGTACCGTAAGTTTATAACATTTGCCCCCAGGGCGCCATTCAAACTTTCTGAGTACGTACAGCTGCTAAGAGCCCCATTTTAAGCTCCTCCCGGTTCAAAAACTTGGTACATTGTAAATGTATTTCAGCTGTGATGAATGCCATTTGCTGACTAAGTTTAAGAAATGTCACCTCAAACCCCTATAAATTTGATAATAGCAAAACCATGTTCCATAAAGTCTGAAATTGTCCCCCACAAAGCTCAAATTCAGCTTCCCGAATTCCGCCATTTTAGGCAAAGTCGCTACATTATGAACTCCATAAGGCCAAAAAAAATTGTTGTGTTGCCCTCAACCGTCCTACCCTAAATCCTGAAAAATCAGGGTCGCATTTTTTTTAATGATGATTTTTACAGATTTGTTCAAAAACTCAATGTTTTTCACTTAAAAATAATATTTTATTGAAAGACTAGTTTTTAATTCATGTCTAACAGGTATCGAGAAGTCACAATTGACAAATGTCCTCTAATTGAAGAAGCATTATTTAATATTTGAGGGGATTTTTAAAAACTAAAGGTTTAAAAAATTTCCAATTTTCCCACTTGAGGGCAACACAACAATATTTTTTTTGGCCTTATGTAAACATATGGAAAGCACATTTTCTACCAAACAATTATTTTACACCATCCCCGACACACCCCAATTAATATTTAGCCCGTGCAGTCTATGCAAACTCCGTCCAAACCTGTCTTGGAATGTTGCGAAAAATATTCCATATTAAACATGTTAAATGTCAGGTCTGTATATAATATCATATATTTTTGATGTATTTTAAAATTGTAAGTTTCCATGTAATTTAGCCTTAGGGCTGCGATATGAAATAAAATATACATTACTATTTACTACTACATGTCTGTACATGGGGGCTGTGCTATAATTATGAAAAATAATTAAATAAATAAATAAATAAATAATGCATTTGTCACTCCACATCAATAGCAGAACCATACTGGCTGCGGAGAATCCTATTTATCGATGACTTTTTTTTTTCTCGAGTGGGATTTTTTTCCGGCTGCGGAGGATACTATTTCTCGATGCGATTTTTTCTTTTAATTTCCCGGTGAGGTTTTTTTTTTTCAGTTAGGATTTTTAAAATTCTCGGTTAGGTTTTTCTCTCTCTCTCTCTCGATGTCGTTTTTATCTCGTGCACTGCTATGGCACGCCAATGGACAATACGAGGTTTTTTTTTTTTATTTCTCGATGATTTTTTCTTCAATGTGTGTTTTTTTTTCTCGGTGGAGTTTTTTTTTCTTTCTCAATGTGTGGTTTTTTTCTAGGTGGAGTTTTTCTCTATCTCAATGCGTTTTTTTTCTCAGTGGAGTTTTTGTTTCTTTCTCAATGTTTTTCTTCTTCTTCTTCCTTTTCTAGGTTGAGTTTTTGTCTTTCTCAGTGTTTTTGCGAGGGTTTGTCTACTCTGGCGTGCCATAAAGACGGTTACTCCATTCACAGAAACCATAATGCTTCCCAAATAGTACCCTGTACTTTCCTTGAAAACATATCACCGATTTAGCTATGTGGGTGCCAGGATTTTTATGGTAATACTGCCCTCTTTATCAACACACTGCAATTTATATTTCACATATTTGTGCCTATACCATGTATACTATTCTCAGCTTATTTTGAATGATGAATTCCTTATTCCTTTGGTACGTGACTAATTTAACAACAATGATTCTGCTTATCACGGGGTTTTTTTATCATTGGCTAACGACAATAATTTTACACCAATGGAAATCGTTGATACTATCGTGCCTGAACTTTCAGTCACATATATAAATGGCTTGCATTCGGTTCCCGCTTACATTCAGTTCGTTTGCTGCTGTACAGGACGTCGACAAGTATCAGAGCACAGGACGTAAACAATTGGTAAGTTGAAATTTTCACGAAGTTATTATTTTGATTTAAATTTGGCAATGATATGACAAAGCCTTTAGGTCAGTAAATTGTGTAAACATTCAACAAGTTTTAATTTGAAATGTTATGGACGTTATGAACATGTAAGTTGTGTTTTGTAGAACCTTAATTATTATATACAGCTTAAGAAAATACCACCGACCGCTTTTTTATGTGTAATTAAACACATAAGATAGAAAATTTAAAATGACTCCAAACAAAAATTGAGTACACTTTCATTAGTCAAACGTGTACCCCTGAATATGATGCATAAGGTTAGCAACTATTTTAAACTGTTGTGATTTGGTAGTTCACAGCATCTTGGTAGCGAGCTTCATAGCGAGTGTGTATATAGAAGAAATCACAGATATACTTTGTAGGGCCTGTGGTTCTTGTGGTTCTGTAAAGAGGGCTGATATAAAATATATATGTCGAGTTAAAGAATTGTTGTGTGTTTGTCGCGAGCATACCAATAGAAAACTCAAGTTTATAATTCTGAATATACCACAAAAATAAAAAACGCTGTCTTTAAATTACCTTTGATGTTTCGAATATATCAGCATTTACACAATTATTTGTAAATAATTGTAGAAGTTCACTGCAAAATGTGAAAGTACTTACCATATTTGTGTTGCTTAATATGTTCAGCGTTTCGCAGCTATTGACAATAATATTAAAATATCAATATATTCTGAGATTGAACAAAATGCACCAGTAAGCAAACAGTACAATGTTGAGCTTTGAGAGCAACATGGCCATAATGTTTTCTTGCATCAGCACACAATTAATTACAGTTTTATCGCAAACATGTTTTAATTGATCATCAAGATCCCATATCCAGATTATTTCAGCCTTTACAAATCTATTATTTTTAGAGGAGTATGAAATTTAATACCGTCTTGGTAAAATGCGACTTTTTGCTAAATGTTATTTACGAAATTTTTTCGAAATCTTTTGTCCTTTTCCTACTGATTTAAGAATATGGACGTTTGATCACTTAGGCTTTTAAAATGTGCAGCGCATATTCGAATCAACATTTGTTCAAAATTAATATATCTAGGCGGTTACCCGTATTGCGGGGTTTTCGGCTATCATGGTTATTGGCTTTTGCAGATCTCAAAATCAGGGTGTGTCCTTTGGCTCGGATCACCTTTCTCACAGCTGAGCTCAATTGCAGCTTTTTGCAATTTGACCTGACTTTCGCCCTCAATTTGCAATTTGACCTGACATTTGACCACGGATGACCTAACAAACGCAAACCTGAGCTTCCTTGGCCAAAGTTACACCTACCCACAAAGTTTAGCTCCATTATATGAGCAATTTGAAATTTTACGTTTTTTGACCGGTCTATTGCCATTTAGTCTAATACCGTTTGGTCTAATTTCTGTTTCGTCTATATTTAATTGGTCTATTACCAGAAAGGTTAAAACATTTTGTATGAAAACACACTACAACAATATTTTAAAAATGTTTTCGAAATGTCATTGCAAACTATTTTTGCAAACATTCTTGGCTAAATATTTTGTCAACACTTAAATAACATTATGTTAAAATATTTGCACCAAGCAAACACAGAAATATTCTTAAAATGTTTTTTACAAAACGTTTTAATAACATTTAAATGTCGGGTTATATAAAGGTCTTGAAAACATATGTTAAAAACGTTGTTGTAAATATTTTGGGAAAACAGTTTTTACAAAATACTTTTTCAACCCCAAAATAACATTCTGTTTAGAATGATTTGTACCAAGTTTTCAAAAATGTTTTTGGAATGTTATTAAAACGTTTTTATACCCTTTATATAACCCGACATTTAAATGTTTTCTGTAAAACATTTGTTTTTCCTGTGCAGTTAATTACCAACAAATGTTATGAAAACGTTTTATACCATTTATGTACCCTTTATATAACCCGACATTTAAACGTTTTCTGACAACGTTTTATAACCTTTTGCGAATGATGTCGAAAACGTTTTGTGTTTGCTGGCATATCCCTTAAAACCCGAAACAGAAGTTATAAAGTACAAATTAATAATAAAAAGAAAAAAAGTAAAAAAAAAGAAAAAATGAAAAAAAAATGATAATAATAACATTAAAAAAATTATGTTACAAAGTAAAAAAGTACGGTAATTATCAGCATTCCTGGGATTCCAACCTGCATCATTCAGCTTATTAGACCCGAGATCTCATCACTGCACCAAGGAGGCGGTTGGAAACGGCACGCATTTTTATAGTGTTTATGACGTTGTACTTAACATCTGCGTACTTAACATTCATGTAAACAGTATTATAACTATATATTATATAGTTGAGCTCAACGCACTGAAAGGTCTATTGTTCTATTGTGTCCGATTTGAGCGCTGACATATTGGAAAATGTTGCCAATTAATATTCATGAGAGTGTACATTCAACGTCCAATTTTCGAAATTGGGTGACTTGTGCTTGGTAGGTGTGAAGTACATCTGACTGGGCGTTTTAATTACGTAACGCATAATAGCATTGACATCATCGAATGGCTGCCTGTAGTTCTGTTAGTGTTAGGTCTATGTGGGGGGGTGCTGTGTTTAGTTTCTATAATAATTATTATTAGGCCTACATTTATTTATCATCCCTTTCTTTTCCTTTCTCTGTACTTATTCTTTCCTTGCTAAAAAAGCACCCCTCTCCTTTTTTCCCTTCCTTTCTCCATCCTCTCTTACTTACTTTTTGTCCCCTCTCATTCCTATCATTTTCCTTATCTTTCTATTAATTTATTTACATCTATTTATTTTTTTTCTCTTCGTTTCTTCTTCTTTCTCTCCAGTCCCCCTCCCATTCTCCATATCCCCTCCTTCACATCTTCCTCCTGCATCCCCTCCCAAGACCTCTCACAGAAGAGCTGCCCCCCCACTTCGGTACGCCACTGGGTATGCCAGGGTCCTTCTTAAAATAAAATTAAATGTCAATTTGTGAAACAACTTTTATAGGCCTACACCAGTACTTATTATATGTTACATGTATACGTAGCTACATGTAGTATTGCCATTATACATACTAAAGACATGTGGACTTGGCAGCCTTCTGATGTGCAATTTTTGATGGAGCAGTCAAGTTAGCTCAATCGATAAGGCGTTCGACTATGGTGCGAGAGGTTGCGAGTTCGAACCCTGGTGGTGCCTAGTATGCTCTCGTGGAAAAATTGAGTTAGCTTGAAATTCCCTTGGACAAGGAACTCACTGCTAATTTGTCTCGTTGTAACCCGTACGAAACTCGGGGAGCTGATCCTGGTTGCTATGGTTATTTGTGGAATGTCTAGGGTGTGCGCTCTTGAAGCAGCAAAGTCCCTGAATTGTTGTTTAATGGTTTATGGAATGATGTGGGGCCATAGTGGTCAGCGACAACCTGTAAAGTGTGCTGAGGCTTGTGGATCAACGTCTAGGCGTTGTGCCTATGCGTAGCGCACTATAAATCACTGCGCTTTTTTTTCTTTTTTCTTTTTATTTAAATGAAGCACCTAAAGTCAGTGGCTGATAACGAACTGTACACCCACGGCTAATATGTGCCTTTTGTGCTTATACAGTTACTCAATTACACCCTTGTGATGTATGGGAGCAAAGGGTACCTCTCCCTCGTGTAGGCGCTTTCACGTGACTTTCGTTTGATCAGTTACTGACAGTAGCCTGCCTATTATAGCGTTAATACGCTGTCAGGACAGTTTGTCCCGAACAAAACGTACCTCTCGATGAATAGCGTTTCGGAAACTCAAATAGGCACAAAGGAACAATATGCGTTACGTAATCTATTTCCTCTCCTTTCTATCTAACCTCCTTGGTTGAGCTGTTTTAAGGGGCCTGAGCTTTCGATCCTAGCAGGATCTTTATCAAAGGCAGAGTCATTTTATATTGCATCACACGCCGGACTCTAGTATTGGGGGACAATGATTAACTGACACTGCTGTGAAAGGAACTAAATTTATATAGTCCCGCAGGGATAATGGTCCGTTATCGTTTTTAAAAGCTAAAAACAGTACTCAATCGCATAATCCGGTTATAATTTCAGGGAAACTTTTACCTTTCGATTGAAATTTAAATCAAATCTAAATCATATAAAAAATACCCTATCGTGAAAATTATCCACGGTTACGTGTGCTATATAATAACATGAAAATTGTACTTCAGATCTTTACAATTTGCCTATTGTTATCTATTCATGTCTCGAACCCTAAAATGCAAAATTATTTTTACGTCTACTGTTTTCCTTTCGCAACTATTATCTTAACAAATTATCAGATACTGTTACAATAATACCCGTATACGTGCTGTTCAAATTATAATTTAAAGTAATAATTTTAAATATATTAACTTTACACATTTAAAATAACATGAAATTAAATCAACATAAAAAATCCTCACCTCACCTCACCAGGCTTGGTGGGGTATTAGAGAGAGAGTAAGGCCAGCCTGGTGGTGTTTTAGAGCGAGTGAGTGTTTGGTGGAGTATAAGAGATAATGAGAGTCTGGTGGGGTATTAGAGAGAGTATGGTCCAGTCTGATGGTGTTTTAGAGCGATTGATGGTCTGATGGGGTATAAGAGAGAGTGAATGCTTGGTGGGGTGTTAGAGAGAGTGTGGGCCAGTCTGGTGGTGTTTTAGAGCTAGTGAGTGTCTGGTGGAGTATAAGAGAGAGTGAAGGCTTGGTGGGGTATTAGAGAGAGAGTAGGGCCAACCTGATGCACAGTGACATCGCCCCGATATCTTCATGGTAGAAATCGCCATGGTAGGTTGAATCCACAGCCACCCATGGCAATTTTATTCGGACCTTATGACATGCATAATTAGCGAAGTGACCTGACTCAGGCTACTGTCAATAGACGGGGTATTTGATTTCTCGCTATGTGAGTATGCTTGTATACGACATTGCGGTCAATGGTTATACTGTCTCTACTTGAGTGAGTGCCGCTATAGCCTGCTGCACGCTGTAGTCCATACAGGACCAACGCAATATAAAATTAGAGTTTGGTCAAATTTTGAGTTCAAAACGCACGGCCAATTTTCAAAGCGCACGCTAACGACTATCATATCTGTTCAACACGTATTTTCAAGTGTATGAGACCAAATCTGGTTTCTTGAGAAAAAAATCATGGCGGGAGATATTCATCATTTTCTAACCCAGTATCAGAAGATTTTCGTCTGATATCAAAATCGCCGTGCATAGCAATTCACGTGTATCGATCCCGTGTATTCATTTTAATGTCTCTGCTACACCAAAGAATTATTAGCCAGGCGATGTCGGTGTGTGGTGGTGTTTTAGAGGGAGTGAATGTCTGGTGGAGTATAAGAGAGTGTGAGGGTTTGGTGGGGTATTAGAAAGAGTGTGGTCTAGTCTGGTGGTGTTTTAGAGAGAGTGATGGTCTGACGGGGTAAAAAAGAGAGTGAAGGCGTGGTAGGGTATTAGAGAGAGTGTGGGCCAGTCTGGTGTTATGAGCATTACATGTACAGCCTGTCTCAAAAAAAGTTGTGCAAGTGAAAAGCGCCTCTTTGGCAATTAGAAAATACCGTTGTGACATGATGCTTATATCAACGTCAAGGGCACAGTCTTAGGTGTGGTCACGGGCATAGATATTCGTGTTTGGTCAAACACAGTTCCTGTGCCATCTAGTCTTCTGGTTCTCCTCCTCCTCCTTGTCAAGACCACTTCTTTGCACTCCTCTAGCTCAAGAACCAAAGTAGCCTCGGGGCCCATACTTGGTACAATGATGGCCCATGACCCCTAAAAACATCCTAGGATACCCTGACCCCAGAGGTCAAATGTCATAGGCTACAGGGGACAATATGTGTAGAATTTCAAACAGCTCTAACCCAAGAACTATAGCGCCCTCTGGGTTCATACTTGGTACAATGATGGCCCATGATCCCTAAAAAAACCGTGGTAGCCTCGACCCTAGAGGTCAAAGGTCTTGTGCTACAGGGGGCAATATGTGTGAAATTTGAAATATCTCTAGCTCAAGAACTATAGCGCCCTCAGGGTTCATACTTAGTATAATGGTGGTCCATGACCTCTAGATGTAGCCTATGGTTGCCACGAGTTCATAGTTTAAATACAGGAATTCTCTTTTCATCATCACCATTCTACATAACGCAATAGGAGATGTTTGTATTCCTATACTTTAAATCCGGCCACAATCAATATTGATAAAATTCCCTGAAAAGGAAATGGTGCAGTTCTTTTAGTCGGTATACTGATAGCCCCTTCAGCATTAAGCATGTTACGGGGTGTCAGGATGGATTAAGGAGGTTAATCGCTTAAAGGGACACTCCGTTTTGGGCTTAAAGGGGTAATATGATATTTTCTTTTTAATATTTCTTTTTTATGCATGGAACATGTTTATTTCATTATTTAAGGAGGAGCGCCCTCAAGCATTTATACAGCAAATGCTATTAAAGGGGTATTCCTTGATTTTTAATTTAATTTTTTTTAAAAGAATTTCAGTCCATATGCTGATAGCCCTTTTAGCATTAAACATATTACGGGGTGTCAGGATGGATTAAGGGTGTTATGGGGGTTAAGTGGGTTTATAACCGCTTAAAGGGGTAATCAGATATTTTCTTTTTAGCATTTTTTGCATGGAACATGTTTATTGCATTATTAAAGGAGGAGTGCCCTCAAGCGTTTACACAGCAAATGCAATTAAAGGGATATTCCTTGATTTTTAATTTAATATTTTTAGTCGGTATACTGATTTTCTTAGCATTAAACATATTACGGGGTGTCAGGATGGATGGTGAGTTAAGTAACGGGTATAAGGGTGGAAGTCACGGTCATAGATATTCGTATTTGCTCCATGTAGGTCCCATGTAGGCAGTAATGTCATCACGCCACCTATTCTTCTGTCTTTCTCTTGATCTTTTCCCTGGTCATGGTTGCCATTATGTAAGTCGTTTAGTCCATCTGTTATCTTCCCTTCATCATAATGTCTTTGACTTGAGTTTGACGTCTTATTTCAGTGTTCTTAATATGTGACCATCCAGCACAACTGAGCCCTGAAATCGCCAATCATCATTTTGAGATATTCAACCAAAATATTCTGCTTGAAATTAGCTTTAAAATGATGTATATCATGTCTATAGTACTTGACATTTAAGTAGTGAAAAATCAATAAAACAGTCAATAAATCCTTTGTTTCCTATTGTTTATTGTTAAGTTCAATGGAGCATATCTCAATAGTGGCACTGGCGACATCCGGGCTCAGTTGTGGAGGATGGTCACATTATATACAACATCATATCATTGGCAAGGTAATATTATGAGGACAATGAAAATGAGACGTTTAAAATTGATATTCCGCAAAAACCAACTTACCTTTGAACGAGACAGATTTGACCTAGAAAAAAATTGACGTCATGAAATGAGATGTGCCTGCTTTGAGAAAATGGACTGTAAACGCTTTCAATGAACAGAACGTATACTGTTGTTGTTCTCAGAAAAACTCTAAATCAAGTATTACAAATTTAATGGTTTTTAAACATATGGATAAAATCAGCCGCTTTTTTATATATTAGTAAATTGTGATATTACAATTAATATGTATATCAACAACATGAGAAATATTTGGACTAAAAAATGAAAAAATATTTTGTGCTTAGAATTTCAGCGTGATCAATCTGAGACTAATATATTCAGGTATACTATCTCTCAGTGATCAATATTGTATTTATTATGCAAATAAACTATTTCAATGAGACGGTAACTTACGCGCATTCATACATGAATCATAGATCATCTAGATGATCTATGCATGAATGAACATAAAAAGAGCTCATGAGCTCATGTGTTATCGTGATCATAGCTATATAGCGTCCGCTTCATTTACCAACACAATAGTCACGGCTGTGTCTTTTTTCTTACAGGTTCTTTCTTTCTTTCTTTCTTTACACAGCCGTGACGTTAGTCACGGCTGTGTCTTTTTTCTTACAGGTTCTTCTTCTTCTTTCTTTCTTCTTTCTGTCAACCATTACATTTGCTCTAGCACTCACATGCTTACATCGATTTTGACCTAACTTGGTCACAATGATCATTGACCATGCCCCTACATGTCACATGAAACTCGTGGGGACAAAGGTCACGCAGGGGTCACAGGGTCAAAAACGTGATTTCAACTAAAAATGCATCTTCTCCTACAACTTACGTAGGACAGTGACCCCACTTGCACACATGCATTGTTATAACCCAGTGTCTATGTGGTGTACACAGATTTGGGGTCAAAGGTCATTAAGGGTCACTTCCGGTATAAAACGAAAAACCTTCAAAAATTTTATTAGCTAAGTAAAACATAGCACAGTAACGGTATGTTCACATATGATCTGCAGTCACCCAATGTATATGTGGTATTTTTTTTTACTTGGGGTCAAAGCTCATTAAGGGGTCACTTCCGGTATAAAAGAAATACCTTTAAAATGCATCTTCTTCCACAAATTATGTGGGACAGAGACGCCACTTGCACACATGTATTGTTATTACCCAGTGTCTATGGGGTGTACACAGATTTGGGGTCAAAGGTCATTAAGGGGTCACTTCCGGTAAAAAACGAAATATCTTAAAAATGTTTTATAAGCTAAGTAAAACATGTGACAGTAACGGTATGTTCACACGTGATCTGCAGTCACCCAGTGTATATGTGGTATTTTTTTCATTTGGGGTCAAATCTCATTAAGGGTCACTTCCGGTATAAAACGAAATACCTTTAAAATGCATCTTCTTCCACAGATTCTGTAGGACAGTAACGCCACTTGCACACATGCATTGTTATTACCCAGTGTCTATGGGGTGTACACAGATTTGGGGTCAAGGTCATTAAGGGGTCACTTTCGGTATAAAACGAAAACCTTCAAAATTGTTTATTTGCTAAGAAAACATAGGACAGTAACGGTATGTACACACATGAATTGTGGTTACCCAATTCATATGTGGAATTTTTTATTTGGGGTCAAATGTCATTTAGGGGTCACTTCCGGTCTGAGACGAAAAACCTTCAAAATGCCCCTTCTGCCACAAATAACATGGCAAAGTGATGCCACATGCACACATACATTGACATTAGCCAATGTCTATGGGGTTTTCATATATTTTGGAGTCAAAGGTCATTAAAAGGTCACAACACGGCTGTGTTCGTGGTCTTAGACCACAGCTAAGTCTAGTTCTTTCTTCTTCTGTCAACCATTACATTTGCTCTAGCACTCACACGCTTACATCGATTTTGACCTAACTTGGTCATAATGATCATTGACCGTGCCCCTACATGTCACATGAAACTTGTGGGGTCAAAGGTCACGTAGGGGTCATAGGGGTCAAAAACGTGATTTCAACTAAAAATGCATCTTCTCCCACAACTTACGTAGGACAGCGACGCCACTAGCACACATGCATTGTTATTACCCAGTGGTGTACACAGATTTTGGTTCAAAGGTCATTAAGGGGTCACTTCCGGTATAAAACGAAAAACTTTCAAAAAAATTTATTTGCTGAGTAAAACATAGCACAGTAACGGTATGTTCACATATGATCTGCAGTCACCCAATGTATATGTGGTATTTTTTTATTTGGGGTCAAAGCTCATTAAGGGGTCACTTCCGGTATGAAAAGAAGTACCTTTAAAATGCATCTTCTTCCACAGATTATGTAGGACAGTGACGCCACTTGCACACATGCATTGTTATTACCCAGTGTCTATGGGGTGTACACAGATTTGGGGTCAAAGGTCATTAAGGGGTCACTTCCGGTATAAATCAAAATATCTTCAAAAAGTTTTTTTTAGCTAAGAAAAACATAGGAGAGTGATGGTATGTTCACACATGAATTGTGTTTACCCAATGTATATATGGTATTTTTTTATTTGGGGTCAAAGGTCATTAAGGGTTCATTTCCGGTATAAAACGAAATACCTTAAAAATGCATCTTCTCCCACAAATTACGTAGGACAGTGATGCCACTTACACACATTCATTGTTATTACCCAGTGTCTATGGGGTGTACACAGATTTGCGGTCAAAGGTCATTAAGGTGTCACTTCCGGTATAAAACAAAATAACTTCAAAAAACTTTATCAGCCAAGAAAAATATAGCAAAGAGACGGTACATTCACACATGAATTGATGTTACTCAGTGTATATGTGGTATCTTTTATTTGGGGTAAAAGGTCATTAAGGAATCACTTCCGGTCTGAGACAAAAAACCTTCAAAATGCCCCTTCTGCCACAAATAACATGGCAAAGTGATGCCACGTGCACACATACATTGACAAAAGCCAATGTCTATGGGGTTTTCATATATTTTGGGGTCATGTCATTAAGGGGTCACAACACGGCTGTGTTCGTGGTCTTAGACCACAGCTAAGTCTAGTTTCTCTTTTTTCAGGAGAAATACGCATATAAAATTTTAATGTACTAATTATTCTCTTCGAATGGAATTAAACTTTTTTTTTGCAAGAGATATGCCCTTTAAGGTAATGTGAAACATCTTCCGTTCCATTACTCTTTGAGCTGTTCAAAATCCTAAACTTCACATAACACCTCGATATATCGATGTGCCGGTCACTCGCACGATTGGGCTGTTCTATTTTCAGGTCCATACTACCCGGTGGAGAATTTTGAACATTTATCTTTAACAGAGGGCGTATGAATTTGAAAGGCAGAACCACATATTATTTTATTTTCAAGTTTGAATTTAGACACCCTCTGTAAACCATTCAAGTAAGTTCTTCTACAGAGGGTCTATAACTTTCAAAGGAACGTCCACGAGGTGCTGTGTTTGAAACTTATTCTCCCTCTGTGGAAGATATTTCTAAATCGTCCCCGGGAATCTCCCACTGTGGTGTGAATTGTAAATATAATAGCCCATTACGCATGTATGCTTCTTTACACAGCCGTGACGTTAGTCACGGCTGTGTCTTTTTTCTTACAGGTTCTTTCTTCTTCTTTCTGTCAACCATTACATTTACTCTAGCACTCACATGCTTACATCGATTTTGACCTAACTTGGTCACAATGATCATTGACCATGCCCCTACATGTCACATGAAACTCGTGGAGTCAAAGGTCACGCAGGGGTCATAGGGGTCAAAAACGTGATTTCAACTAAAAATGCATCTTCTCCCACAACTTACGTAGGACAGCAACCCCACTTGCACACATGCATTGTTATTACCCAGTGTCTATGTGGTGTACACAGATTTAGGGTCAACGGTCATTAAGGGGTCACTTCCGGTATAAAACGAAAAACCTTCAAAAAATTGTATTAGCTAAGTAAAACATAGCACAGTAATGGTATGTTCACATATGATCCGCAGTCACCCAATGTATATGTGGTATTTTTTTTTTTTATTTGAGGTCAAAGCTCATTAAGGGGTCACTTCCGGTATAAAAAGAAATACCTTTAAAATGCATCTTCTTCCACAAATTATGGGGGACAGAGACGCCACTTGTACACATGCATTGTTATTACCAAGTGTCTATGGGGTGTACACATATTTGGGGTCAAAGGTCATTAAGGGGTCAACAAAAAAATGTTATTATCTAAGTAAAACATGGAACAGTAACGGTATGTTCACACATGATCTGCAGTCACCAAATGTATATGTGGTATTTTTTATTTGGGGTCAAATCTCATTAAGGGGTCACTTCCGGTATAAAACGAAATACCTTTAAAATGCATCTTCTTCCACAGATTCTGTAGGACAGTGACGCCACTTGTACACATGCATTGTTATTACCCAGTGTCTATGGGGTGTACACAGATTTGGGGTCAAAGGTCATTAAGGGGTCACTTTCGGTATAAAACGAAAACCTTCAAAAATTTTATTTGCTAAGAAAAACATAGGACAGTAACGGTATGTTCACACATGAATTGTGGTTACCCAATTCATATGTGGTATTTTTATTTGGGGTCAAATGTCATTAAGGGGTCACTTCCGGTCTGAGACGAAAAACCTTCAAATTGCCCTTCTGCCACAAGTAACATGGCAAAGTGATGCCACGTGCACACGTTGACATTAGCCAATGTCTATGGGCGTTTTCATATATTTTGGGGTCAAAGGTCATTAAGGGGTTACAACACGGCTGTGTTCGTGGTCTTAGACCACAGCTAAGTCTAGTTACATTTTTCCATTTATAATAACGTCAATATATCGATGTGTCAGTGCACTGCAAACCCGTATACACTATACCTTTAGTATAATATTCAATGAATATTATTCATGTCAACCCAAATACAACATCATCATGTCACTTTAACTGGCATCGCTAATCAAGCAAACAAACAAACAAACTGCTTTCTTCTCTTCATTTCTATTTTTTCCAACATTTTTGAAGCCTTCACCATCGTTTTTAGAACAAAACTAAGTAAACATTAAATATCCAAAACAATGTGCTTATTATTGCCTACTAACTATGATGATAATTTTTCGTGTCATTGGAAAAGTAACAAATAATGAGGAACTTCAAATTATAAACAAAAATAGTTTATTTGGAAATTGCATATTTCTTTTCAATAATGATATCAACAAAACATCACCGTCTGTTATAAAACAGTCATCATAATGTAGAATTAAATTGGTTGGTTTGACGAAAACAAATATCGCTTCGTAATACAACGGTCTTCCATTCGATTCCTGCATCTGGATAGGCCTAGGTCCAAAACAATAGGAGTCATCCATGTTGAACACTTAAAATTCCGTTCGCCATCGGATCACCTTTGATGATAGAGTGTGTAGGTCTATATAAAAATGTTGGCTTCAACAGTATTATTTGCAATAATTAATGTAACCATGTTGTTTCACCAAAAGCATCAATATGTACCAAAAAACGTAACCAAAACGTAAAAGGGTGTCAAAGTTGAAAAATTCTATTCTCCCTGTCTGACCCCTTTCCAAACTTTGTCCCATTGTTATTTCATCATCATCATCATCGGCTGCCCATCGAGTTCGATGAAGGCACAGTTGTCGAAGTTGATGGGTGATTCTTTCTCCATCCTTCAAGGTACTTATCCTTTCGCTTCCGCTCCACTGTTTTTCCAGCATCGTGGACCTTCTTCCTCCAATTGACCCGGTCACTAGCTTTCGTCTCCCATGTATCAACATCCATATCAGCTGTCTTCAGATGACGCTTCACAACATCTCTATACCGAAGTTTCTGTCCACCACGTTTTCTCTTTCCTTCTGTGAGTTCAGCATACATCACAGCTTTCGGTAGTCTTTCATCAGGCATCCTCACGACATGGCCGGCCCAGCGCAGTTGGCTTTTTACTAGGATGGCTTCTACGCTTTCCATTTTGGCTCTCTGAAGCACCTCTTCATTAGGGACTCGGTCCTGCCATGTTATTCCCATGATACATCTAAGGTGGCGAAGTTGAATGGAAGTTAACTTCTTGATAGAGTGTGTAGGTCTCAGTAGAATACAGGAGACAGGGTAGGACAAACACGCGATACAGTTTACATTTGGTCGCAAGTCTTATACCACGCTGAGACCAAACTCTTTTTTCCAGAGATCCAAAGGCACTGGTGGCACTCTGAATTACGGCTGTGTCTTTTTTCTTACAGGTTCTTCTTCTTCTTCTTCTTCTGTCAACCATTACATTTGCTCTAGCACTCACATGCTTACATCGATTTTGACTTAACTTAGTCACAATGATCATTGACCATGCCCCTACATGTCACATGAAACTCGCGGGGTCAAATGTCACACAGGGGTCACAGGGTCAAAAACGTGATTTCAACTAAAATGCATCTTCTCCCACAACTTACGTAGGACAGCGACCCCACTTGCACGCATGCATTGTTATTACCCAATGTCTATGTGGTGTACACAGATTTGGGGTCAAAGGTCGATATCATTAAGCGGTCACTTCCGGTATAAAACGAAAAACCTTCAAAAAATTTATTAGCTAAGTAAAACATAGCAAGTAACGGTTTGTTCACATATGATCAGCAGTCACCCAATGTATATGTGGTATTTTTTTATTTGGGGTCAAAGCTCATCAAGGGGTCACTTCCGGTATAAAAAGAAATACTTTTAAAATGCATCTTCTTCCACAAATTATGTGGGACAGAGACGCCACTTGCACACATGCATTGTTATTACCCAGTGTCCATGGGGTGTACACAGATTCGGGGTCAAAGGTCATTAAGGGCTCACTTCCGGTATAAAACGAAATTCCTTCAAAAATTTTTATTAGCTAAGTAAAACATGGGACAGTAACGGTATGTTCACATGATCTGCAGTCACCCAATGTATATGTGGTATTTTTTCATTTGGGGTCAAATCTCATTAAGGGTCACTTCCGGTATAAAACGAAATACCTTTAAAATGCATCTTCTTCCACAGATTCTGTAGGACAGTGACGCCACTTGCACACATGCATTGTTATTACCCAGTGTCTATGGGGTGTACACATATTTGGGGTCAAAGATCATTAAGGGGTCACTTCCGGTATAAAATGAAATACCTTCAAAATTTTTTATTAGCTAAGTAAAACATGGGACAGTAACGGTATGTTCACATATGATCTGCAGTCACCCTATGTATATGTGGTATTTTTTATTTGGGGTCAAAACTTATTAAGGGGTCACTTCCGGTATAAAACGAAATACCTTTAAAATGCATCTTCTTCCACAGATTCTGTAAGACAGTGACGCCACTTGCACACATGCATTGTTATTACCCAGTGTCTATGGGGTGTACACAGATTTGGGGTCAAAGGTCATTAAGGGGTCACTTCCGGTATAAAACGAAAAACCTTCAAATTTTTTTTTTATTTGCTAAGAAAAACATAGGACAGTTACGGTATGTTCACACATGAATTGTGGTTACCCAGTTTATATGTAGTATTATTTTATTTTGGGTCAAAGGTCATTATAAGGGTCACTTCCGGAATAAAACGAAATACCTTTAAAATGCTTCTTCTTCCACAAATTACGCAGGACAGTGACGCCACTTGCACGCATGCATTGTTATAACACAGTGTATATATGGTGTACACACATTTCTGGTCAAAGGTCAGTAAGGGGTCACTTCCGGTATAAAACGATATACCTTCAAAATACCCCTTCTGCCACAAAAAGCATAGCAAAATAATGCCACGTGGACACGTGCATTGACATTAGCCAATGTCTATCGGGTTTTCATATATTTTGGGGTCAAAGGTGATTAAGGGGTCACAACACGGCTGTGTTCGTGGTCTTAGACCACAGCTAAGTCTAGTTCGTCTTGTGATCTCCAGATCAACGGAATTGTCCATGGATTGTCCGATTTGACAGGTTCCCCATGTATGTTGAGATCAGGATCTTGGTGCTGAGTTCCTGGATCAGGTTGGTATTTGACCTCAGTTTTACTGATGTTGATTGTAAGGCCAAATGCAACTGATGCAGTCACAAAACAGTCCAACATGGTCTGCAGGTCTTCAATGGATTGAGCTACCAGGGCGGTGTCATCAGCATATAAAAGCTCTTGCACACAGACTTCTTGACATCGGGTTTTGGCACGTAGACGGGCTAGATTGAAGAGTTTGCCATCTGTCCTAGAACGGAGGAAAACTCCATGCTGACCATCTGATAGTGTTGTCAGATGACATTTCCAAAACAGCTGCCAAGTAGAGACCAAACAAGGTTGGTGCCAACACACATCCCTGCTTAACACCATGACAAACCGGGAAGGACTCTGTTGTATCACCATCAACTAGAACAGTTGCCTGCATTCCATCATGAAATTCACGAATGATCTTGACAAAGATGTCTGGACAACCATAATGCTCCAGTAGTTTCCAAAGTAATCTCTATCGATGGTGTCGAATGCTTTGGTGAAGTCGATGAAGACCATGTAAAGTGGTCTTTGCTGTTCTATTGATTTCTCCTGAAGCTGGGGCAGGGTGAAGATTCTTGGGGCGGTTCAGCTGGAAAAAGCTTGGATGATGCAAGGCCCGCCGAACTTGTACACCTCAGAGGGAATTCCGTCCATTCCATGAGCTTTACCATTCTTCATAGACTTGACAGCATCTTCAATTTCTTGCATGGTTGGCGGCTTTTCCATTCCAGTTGTGCCTGATGGCTCTACAACTGTCCTCTTATGAAGAAGAGCCTGGATTGGTTCATTGTCCTCATCAAACCAATCAGCATTGCGACGGAGTGGTGGGCTTAGCTGTTCTCCCATATCCTATTGGGTTGCCTTACTATAAGAGACTGCCATTGTTCATTGATTGTAGCTTCCTTTGGCAGTCTCAGTGCATCCAGTTTTACAGTTAGTGCTTCCTGGAATTTTGCTCTTGTTTCCAGGTTAGAAGCAGTCTCAGCTTGATAAGTCTATCAGAGATGGCTTGAGGAAGAGAGACCAAGTCCTTAGCAATGTTAACAGCTGCCTCTCTGCGAACATTTGGATCTCTCCCAGACCAGTAGAAGGTGTAACCTTTCTTACAACTTTGACCCTGATCAGAGAAGCGTGTTTCCTGAAGACAGCATATGTCAATGTTGTAGCTCCCAAGCTCAAGAGCAACCAGTGCCGTTTGACGTTCAGGTCGATTAGTGGAGTTATCAGGAAGAGTTCGTACATTCCATGATCCCAAGGTCAACTTCTTTCTTCTTTCTTTTTCTTTCTTTTGTTGTTTTCTACCGCAAGGTGGAGGATCCGCCAACCGCGGCTAGCCGGCCAGATTCAATTAGATGAGTTTTGTTTACCCCTCCTTTTATCGGGGCTTCCTCATGTTGAGGCAAGCAGTGCTATCCCTAAATAGGGCTGCTCGTTATATATTTGTGTACTAAAGTAAAGGACACGAATAAAATCATCTAGAAGACAAATGGCCGCTAATCCGCCTATTGTCTAGACCTAGGCTACATCTTCCGGTTTGGTTACGTAACCTAGGATGCTTATCCCTTCGTATCGATCCCTGACAAAGCCAACTAAATTGGCTTACCTGTCCTGGTAAACTGGCTTGCGAAAGAGAAGAACAAATAAAATTAGTTAGAAGAAAGTTATTGTTATTTAGGATGGTCGTTGTTATTTAGGATGGTCGTAACACCAGAAACGGTATGATATCAAACAAACAAACAAACAAACAAAAAGGCAAAAACAAAGCAAAATAAAGTGCATGATGATTATTCAACATTCCTAGTTTCATTTTAACTGTTACTGTCTTATCAACTATTATTGCATCTGTAAATGAACACTCAAGAGATAAAAGTTAGCTTCTTCATTGGCTTTTCAACATGGGGCACGGCCCTGCAAGGTGCTAACACACACTTCAAAGTGTTTATAGTTCTGGTCGCTAGGGTTCAAATCCCCGCACAGGCATGGAATCCTACGTAATATCACAGAAAACCTATTCTTGAGAGGGCACTCTATTCACGTGCTTTCTTTTCCAACGCTAAAAGATCACGAATTTTGGTGGTTTGCAAATGAAAAGTGTCCGCACTATCGATTGATTACGTAACTGTTATGAATAATTTATTACTGTCTGTTCAATTAGCTTAGATTCTTGTATTTTTAAGATATTTGAAAAAATTATAAATTGTGGCCAAAGTCATCAAAGAAAAGTGTTAGCACAGCCTTAGACCCAATGTGATTTATACATTTCAAATTCCGAAGTTCAATTTGAACCCCCATTTCTTTTCAATTTTGGTCTTTTCCCGCGATATTTTTTATAACAAGCCATAGAACGTTGGGTACCATAAACTTTTTTGAATCAATCCATTTAGTGCAACGGGGACGATTGTCATAATAACTAGATGCGCTGAGATAGTATTTATTCGACCATCCGCATCAGGAAGTATTGTCCAGCAAAATAGCTATAGGCATATTTACCAGAAATTCGTGTTGAAACCCTACTGTTGAAACATTACGTTATTATAATGTGAAAATAAGGTTTCCAGAATAGGCCCAGCTTATCATGCTTATATAAATACATTCCTTGCGTATTTATTTATTTATTTATTTATTTATTTATTTATTTATTTATTTATTTATTTATTTTATTTACACTTTCTTTCTTTCTTTCTTTATTTATTGTGTGGATGGGTCTGAGAAGGTGTCGGCCAAGGCCTATTATTAAACTACACATTTATTTTCAATTTATTATTTCATTTTGTTTGTTGAATACAAACTATGAGAAGGACATTTGGAAACACAAGAACTTTTGTACAAGAAAATATTATTTAAAACAATGACTTAGGTTACGAAAACAATTCTTGTACAATTATCTGAAAATGTCAAGCGAATGTTGATATTCTTGGGAAAGAATGATGGTATTAAACAAAACTCAATTTACATAAATTGTACTGATGAAATCCATAATAAGGAAAAAATAATGCTTCACCTAATTTCGTGCAACAAAAACCAGTGGACCATCATCACCTATAGACCCTATCCAATAACCGGAACGGTATAACAATTGAAATGACAGGACAGATTGGTGGACAGATTTTATTTGCTAAATTCGATAGGGTCTATGCCCACTCGTCTATGCCCTTAGTTGAGAATGGACCGTGCCACTCGATTTGTTAAAAGGTCGCGAACCCTTTTGGTGGACCCAAGTAATTGCCTAAAATGAGGCAAAATTGAAAAGAAATGGGGTTTTAAATTGAACTTTGGAATTTGAAAAGTGTAAATCACATTGGGTCTAAGGCTGTGCTAACACTTTTCTTTGATGACTTTGACCACAATTTTTTATTTTTTCAAATATCTTAAAAATACAAGAATCTAAGCTAATTGAACAGACAGTAGGTTTTTCAATGCAATCGCCTCGACCCATTAATGCATATTATCTGTATTATCAAAGTACTTACCGTCGTTTTATCTTTTCAGTTTCTGTTTCCGTATCCGTAATAGTTTTTGTAAGTCATTGTTATTTTGAAGTGGTAGTCTCCCAGGTGTGACCAATCTTTTATTCTAGCCTTTTGTTAGTTACTGAAAATTTGAAGCTCGTGAATTTCAGTTTTCGTTTTGGTAAGTTATATTGATTTTTACATAAAACCTTGAGATGTGCGGTTGGGTGCTAATCTAGACAAAAGAAGAGTCTAAATTTTACGGTCCTAAATTCGCGGTAAATTGTACGGCTACAATTGACTTGTGTTTGGTGTATATGCACTTACGCCTAGACGTAAGTGGTTCGTAAAAAAAGTCTTGCATTGAAATATATACTAACCATTTGCCAGGTTATAAGCAAAAGTCTTTCATATTGGCGATGAAACGAGCGTCTAAAATAGTCAAATACCTCCCAATGAGGCGCGTACAAGTGGTGATTTGGGAATCATGTTTTATATTGAAATGCAATACAAAAGATTTGCATTGGAGCAAAGATAATGTATTCTATTCATTCGTACCAATTGCAAGCTAATCTGATAATTGGTTGGGTCTATATGCAAGGCTCGGGTTTATTTTAAATGTTTATTTTTGCAGAGCTTATTTTCAGTCATGGATCATACTGATAAATTTCACAAGGGATGGAGGGAGGGAGGGAGGGAGGGAAATACTTGAGACTGAACAAGTGAGAATGGGAGGGATGAGGAAGAAAGAGAGGAGAGGGAGAGACAGAAAGACTACAAAAAGAAGAACTCGAGAGGAGAGAGTATGGACCGGGAGGGAGTGGGGAGACTGATCATGGGGGAGGGGGGGGGAGGAGGAAGCAAAATAGGGAGTAGAAATAGACATTGATGGAAGGGTGACACTGTGGCCATGCACAAGTGCTCTGGGGTTCGACAGGCTCATAAGCGGACCTTTTGTGATTTTAGGGCTTATTTGCAACGTTTTTACAGAAAAAAGTGGACTTTGTCATTCGGATTGGCCCCGGGGATTGGCATGCATTTTGTCAAATAAATGTGGATCAATTTACCAATGTAAAGACGAGAGGGCGCTAGACCATTAAAAACACTGGTGTTAACGTCCCGGTTTTATTGACATAAGCAATCACCTCTATTGAAATAAGCTGATTGGTACTTCAGAGTTAACAATGAAGCCAGATTACAGTAACTTACTGAATCCCTTGCGTTTTCGTATCTGAACAAAAGACTTACGGAAACTGAAAAGATAAAAAGACCCTTAGAATAGCAATCCGATGAGTTCACTGAACTACGCCCTAATACTGATAGAGGTTTAATGGCGTTAATCCTCTCCATACACTGTTGAACAAATACAATAGATGAAGGTCAACACGTATGACCTCCTATGTGACATGTTATATGTGATGTACAAAAACCTGAATATCATAAAGATCAGCATTCGTTTGTGCATATGAACTGCACATTTACGTTGCTAAATATTACTCATTTTATATTATTACAAATATTGGTAAACGACTAATAGATCCTGCTATCATGGCGTCAGGTCAATGTTCATCATATCCCGTATGTTTCTTAAAATTCACTCATATTTGAGACAAATTGCTGTGCCCATTTTATAGGTGCACAGGTAGATCCGTGTTGTTTTTAATTTTCATTTCTTTTTAATGAAAGAATTAAGGTTTTCCACTGCACGGGGGCCACTAGGGTGATACTAATTTTAATGCTATATTTTCAAAACGAATACGTGTTCCCGGTTGGCTCTATAGCGATTTCACAGAAAAGGTATTTCTAGTACAATGCTCTCCATACACAAATGAACAAACACAATGAGGGTAGTCTCCTCCGTGGCCAGCTTGATTTCGATGGAGCGAAACCAAATTGGCTGCGGAGGAGACGGGTAATTTTGCCATGCAAATGAGCTGAGTGTCGTAGCCCTGGTAATATGTATCATGTTCGCTTCCATCTAGCGATCAATAACCTGAATAACCATTGTGTAATTCAATTCAATGCACAAGTTCATACACATGTGGTTCTTTGATGTCAATCGCATACAATATAACCCGTGATCAATAATGAACGTTGGTCAAAAGACGAGCTTACTGAAGTGAAAAATTATGTACATGCAGATTCATCATTTATGCATATTGCCTTGAAAATCATAAAAAGCAACTGCTTGGTCAACCGAAATGATTTTATTAGCGTTATTTCTAACATGATGCAGTCATGTCTACAGTAGAATTCATCTCGACCTTTGCAGGACTTAAACCCCATTAAAAGCTATTAAACCAAGATAACACTCATTGAAACAGCTCAACTGATTAAATCGGATCTTCTCTGGTTGTGCACATGCATGACATGTGTCTGTTTTACACGTGCGATATCGCAATAAAGCTGGTATTAAAGCTTCAGTTGGGTAACCGATTATAAAGGAAACGGAAGGAAACATTGGTATGTGGGGCTTTGTTCACGAAATGAGACAATGGCCTGCTTTTTGTTAACCAGCATTCTTGAAAATGAGCAACATAATGATTGTTGACTTAACACGGTTTGGAAATAATTTCTTCATATTTTTGGTGTTATCTGTCGTTTACATATCCTTCCTAAAACACAAAAGTGCGACCCTCTCCAAACACTTAAATTAGCTAAAAATTTAGGACATGTTACAAAACTATATTTGCTAGAATTTCATAGAATAGTTTAAATGTAGCTTGTACCGTTTTTTTGTGGCATCCTTCAGAACGGAGCGGTCCGTTACCAATATAGCTCAATAGTTTCGGTCAAATCTCCATTCAATTAACACGGGGAGTTGGCTAGCTATGAGCTAGCTATGCTTTGCCCTCACTCATATTCTACGAAAGTGCGACCCCTTCTGAACATCTAACCTAGCTGTAATTTTAGGTCATGTTAGAGAAATATATTTGCTAGAAGTTTGGAGAATAGTTTAAATATTGGCCGGTTATTTTTCACACAGTGATGTTAACTAGGCAAATGCAATATACTTCTAACGTACGCTATTTGTAGAGGTCACGCGTCAATGGTGAGAGCACTGTGTATTGTGTATAGGAAAACGGACAGTAACTGCAGTATGAACCAAATTTCAAAACCACAAAGTGTTTTACCTGACTTTTGACCCAGAAATGTATGAATTTGATGAGAAATTGTGATGAAAAATAATATTTTACAAGTCAGGTCCAGAAAGAGAAAATCTCATTATACACGTTAATTATATCACAATCCAAACATAGATGGTTAAGTTCATGGAGAATGTTAAGAACTGTTGTATGTTTTGTCATATTGTTTTTCTATAGGGAATAATGTTAAAATAGGCTGTGTCTTGAGAAAGCGCATGGTCTGATGCTAGAATCTTGGCAAAGACACTCTAGTGAAATAAAGAAAAATATATGTGATTGATTTTGTGTGACTTTTGAGCGTTAAATGTTTAAAAATTTAAAAATAAACAAAATGCGAGAACTATAATGTCATCAACATGACAATAATATTCATGATAAATAATTATTGCTCCCTAAAAAAGAAATGGTTAACAAATGGTTTGAATACATCGCACGACCTTATAGTAACTGTATCTAGAAATGTGTGCAAGTTACTTGTCAATTTTCGCCAGAAACGAGCTTTTTCTACGATTACTGCCCAGCTCATTAGCGAGATATGGGATATTCTTTACCTCGAGTTTACTGCCCTCTGTTGACGACAGGGCTTCGAACTCTTATCAAGGCGATCTACGAAGTGCGGGGCCGTGGGGGGGTGCTGACCAAATAAAACATTTTGATGACCCATCCCCGGGTCAGGAAATGATGCGAAAAATACTTCGAAAAGACCCATGTTCACGGTATCAAGTAACTTTTTTACTTCATCTGGTTTTATGGGCGGGAGGGGGGGGGGGTGGGCTGAGTCCCAACTCCAAAATTATTGAGGGGGCTGATCCCCCGCAATTTCCCCGGTTCCTTAGCATATGTTCCTAATGGGACAAAGTTTGAAAAAAGATGAAAAGACCAGGAGAAAAGATTTTTTCATCTTTTGCACCACCTTTACGTTTGGTAACGTTTTTTGGTAGATTACATTGTATTATAGTGCTGAGAGATTTTATTAATCAATCGCTTTTTAACGATTATGTCTTATCGTCATGTGAATACAAGAAAGTCGTATCTGTATTTTTATAATTTTTCAGGAGAAGTCATTTTATGCTTTTATGTTGAAATTTATGTTGTTGTTCTTTGTTTTATATAATTCTATTACTACCATAAAATTTGACAGACCTGGGGTAAAGCTTAAAATGTATGTTTTAATAGTACTTTTTATTGCTATAGAAAACTCAATTATGCCAAAAAAATGCCATTTACGATTTACATGTATTGCATTCACATGACGATATGCATGTTTATGTTGATATGCTGTTATGATATCAAAATGAAATAACACGGTTTTATTGTTTTTAGATCTCGATACCAGTGCACGACGCAAGACATCATTGAAATGGATCGTCCAAAACAATATGGTGGTTTTCCCACACCGGGTCTACAGACACCAGATGGCGATACGGTTATGGATAGGTTGTTCTTTTTGACAGAAACCAAGTGGGAGGTGGCCAAAAAAGAATCATTATATGACTTTGTGATCGTCGGGTCTGGATTCTGTGCCCTAGCCGTAGCGAAGCGAGCTCTTAAGACTGATCGTAGCTGCCGAATATTAATCATAGAAAGAGGTCCTTATTTCCTCCCTTCACATTTTCAAAACCTTGGGAAACCCTTCGACCAAACGGTTGCTGGACATTTGGAGACATTTCCCTGGACTATGTCTGCCGAGACAGCTAATGGAGCTGCTGGTGTTGTGCGCTATCAACATGGAATGATACCTTATTTTGGTGGGCGATCGGTGATGTGGAGTGCCTGGTGTCCCATACCAACCCCTGAAGAAATGCACGAATGGCCTGAGCCAACTATAGAAGTGCTTAACAGAGATGATCAGAAGTACTTCAAATCTGCGGAAAAGCTTCTAAAAGTACAGAAAACAGACAGCATACCAGATCATCAAGGTGTTTACGGAAAACTGCAAAAGACCCTCCTACAAAAACTTGAAAACAGAGGCAGGACGATCGGAGGAGTCTATCGAATTGAATCAGCGCCCCTAGCCGTTGACGGGCGATATAAAGGCATCGATTTCGCGAAGTTTTCTGTTCCTTCAGAATTACTGCAGTTTGCATCAAAGCAGAAGAATCTAAAAAAATGACCCGGAAAATGATCAGGACTTGGACATTGTTACCAACTGCATTGTTGAAAAGATTCATCAACAGAATGGAACTGCTACTGCTCTGCAAACATCCCGGGGGATGTTAGCTCTTGGAAATGCAAAGCTAATCCTGGCGATGGGTACCCTTCCCCCTACAACTCTAGTTAGAAATTCCTTTCCAGATGTAGCCGCAGGGGAGCGTTTTGGGGCACACTTCATCAGTTCGATCATTGCCCGAATACCTCGGGCAGACTTCATCGATTCAGATGAACTTCACGATTTGGAGCTTGGGGCCTTCTACATCGCTGGAAAAGGAAAAGAAGGTTACACGCAGCAATACCACATCCAGTTAACAGTCATATCAGATAAGTCCCCAGACGAGAATGTTAAGAAAGCTCTCCGGTACATGCCAGATGTAGTAGCTACAGCTTCTAAAGAGCAGTTAAAATCCAGCGTCGGTAAAGTGGTGTTTGTCTGTGCCGTGCTTGGAGAGCTGGACGTGACCAACCCTGATAGCTGGTTCAAACAAAACACGGATGACACAGACTTGACGACTAACTCAAAACTTCAAGTTACAGTTAACGAAAAAGACAAGAAGACATGGAATGCCATGGATGACGCAACATTTGGAATTTTGGAAGAGGTTTTAAGCCCCGAAGGTCCCCAAGCAGTAGACTATTGGCATGGGAGCCCAGATAAGGGAGAATGGAAAAAACAACGCCCATCAGAGGAGGAACGAAGGGTAGATATGTTGGTTCATGAAAGTTCGACTTTACACATCGGCGAGGAACTATCAGACCCAGTTGACACAAACTATTGCTTGCGAGGTACTACAAACGTCTACGTGACCGGAGCATCTCTCTGGCCACGATCTGGCTCTTGGAACCCGACGCTGACAATGGTTGCTTTATCCCAACATCTTGCTGATCAGTTGGTTGCAGAAAAAAAGAAAAGAAAAATAGATGCCAGAAGCGCGGCCATTGAACATCGGATATCCCATGACGTTGGATTAAGTAACAGTTAATCTCCTTAAATTTTGGGGTAGAATATAGTAATCTCAATCTCAAGTTCTCCCTACACTGACCAATGGATTTGACTTGACACACAGTGCATCAGTAATACCTCATATTAGCCTGTATGTAATTTTGTCAAAAACATGTTTTAATGAAGTCCAAATATGTACCCCTAAATATCAATCAATAAATCTATAACTTGGCAAATCACCTTACAGGAAGTTCACATCTACTGTAGCCAAGTTTATAATTTGAGATACCCATAGGTTTCTCTCCACATCAAGCTAAAGTTAAATCTACAGGTTATTTGTATAAAAGAGTGATTTTAATGTAAATTTTCTCCAAATTCCAAATTAGGTGAGTAAACTTTTTGTATACTATACTACATATATTTATCTAATTCCATGTGCAATTTCATAACATTACAATTTAGGGGTGCATATTGGATGATGAAGTTTAGACCCTCTTTAATCGGATTCAGAATTATGCAGTACCGTAGGCCTATATGCACAATGCACTCACTCTGCAATGACCATGGTAATATCTTAAAATTGCACATGAAATTGGTGCAATATTGTTATTATGATATACAAAACTTGACTCATCCAATATAACTTGGAATTTAGAGAAAGTTTGCAGTAAAATCAAATTTTAATGCAGATATACTGTAGTTTTCACTTCAGCTAGCGGTCATTAACAGTCACATAGTTCATATGCCTAACACTCCATGAGAAAATGAGCACATGGATGCAAGGTTCCCGAATTTGGACTTTTTTGGACTTTGATAGTTTTTGGATCAGATCAACTTTATTACATGTTTTGTGACTTAAATAACAAGTTTTCAAAATTTGGTGATACATTTTTGGGTAAAATTTGTTCATAATTTTTCTTCCATGACTGCCATCTTGGGTTTGTACAAGAAAATATAGAACAAAAAGGCTATTTCACAAGACCAAATCCCCGAATACATTTATGAAAACCCGTATTTATAAACGATTTCTTCTTGTAAGTATTTGTATAAATCATGTAATCCATTTTCAATGGGTATTGAAAAGGTGTTTTTTGAAAATAATGAATTTGAAACTGGAAATTATTCAATTTTTTGCAATTTTTACTTGGCGTCCATAATCTGTCCAAACTGTCTATTCAAAACACGCATATAAAATTGGCCATAACTTCAACACCATTTATCCTATTGAGGTCATTTAAAGACTGAAATGCTCCATTTAATGAGCTTTGTAATATAAAGTATGATTCTACAAAACAGGAGAATCTTCAAATTTTCATGGTCATCCCTAATAGTATATCGTTTGGAAGAATTCTTTTGAATCAATAACAAAGTTATCCCTCGTCTAACCAAAGCATATTTTGTAACACATCTAAACAAGAGATGATGCAACGCCCCTATGATTTTCCGAACCGAACCTCCTATAAACTATAATGGGTCTCCTCTATCCTTACATACCAAAACGAGTAAAATCGGAAAAGGCGTTTGGTAATTTGGACGTCGTAAATTTCCTAAACAAGGTGTCATAACGGGGTCATATACCTGTACCCTCCGCCAAGGGCAGTGTCCCCACACAACCCTACCCTCGGCATATTCATTTTGATGTTACGTAATGTTATAAAATTGAACCATACAAAATCGTCAAAAAATAACGTAGTATCATTGAAGACTTAAAATAATGAGTATCAGTAGGAAATACCGAGCCTCGAATAGTAAAGGTGAAGGATTTGCAGTACGTCGAAATAGAGCAGAACGAATGTGGAATAAGTAATGTAAGAATTTATTCAGAGTAATCAAGAAGAAGTAATTGACTTTTTAATTAACTAATTATTTAAGAATGCGGATTTCAAGTCGTTCTCAGAGTGACTTTAGTAAGCTCAAGACAGCAGGAAACAATTACAATACTGAACTCTAATACTTTCCTCAACAATAAAAGCATCGACTGCGGAAATGATTATTTTGAAGTCAATGTTTCGCACTATAAATGACATTCTTCAACAGGAGACACCATCAAAACTGCCTGACTATGACTCTGCTGAAGACTTGGCATGGATTCGCAACATACATTTTTTTACAAATATTCAAACCATCAGGGACAATCACACATGTCATAATGGTGACTCTTCCATGCCAACCACAACCACCACTTCTCAATCGTGGGGTTTGTTTGATATTTTCAGCGAGGATGACCTTCGTGAAACCATACCGCATCACTAAGCCCACCACGTGTTCTTGATCATCTGTCTTCAACGATAGTGAAATCATTGCTTGACACTCTTCTCTTAATAACCAAAATTGTGAACACTTCGCTATAATCCGGTATTGTACCCGACACCTTTAAGGGGACTGTCATCTCATCGCTTCTCAAAGAAACCAGTTTACACTAGAAACGAAAATGATATGCTTTTCTATTAATTGGTACTACTTATATGCTTATATACAAAAGAGTGATATGATTTCAAGGATTATAAAACTGTCAACATATTCATCAAAACATATCAGTGAACAAAGGATGGGCCGACAAGCATATCATTTCACTAAACGGGCATGTGTGAACACAGCATTACCCGTTGCCTTCGTATTTAGCGTGACGGTTTGGCTTCTACAAATACATATTCAGTAGATAGACTGGTTCTATTTTAGAAAAGTGGCATTCCTAGCGGCAATTTTGCGTAAAGTTTGGCAACTATCTTATTTTTGTTAATTTGGGTATGCTGAGACCATGATATCAAAAAGTCCCCCAAATGATCCCAAAGGATCGCATAGGGGACAAAAATTAATTTTATTTCAATAACACTTTCAAACATGACAAATTATGCGTCTGGCCCCACGGATCCCAGAAATGTAATGTTTATGCGTGTACGACCTATCGTAAAGAATAAATTATAAAATGTCACAGGTCGTTTGTTTGTTGTGCATGGGTCAAAATTCAAAGTTGCTCAAATTTGTGTAAAAGTTGAGGCAAATTATTCGCCTAGCTAAGAGGTTTCAGAAAAAGAATAGTTTGCACAATCTGTTATATCTAGTTAGCATGTTACACAGGAAAGAGTCAAAGATATGTAGGATTCAATGAAATTTGTATTCACTTTTCATCTACCTTCTGAACTTGACATCGCAGATCCCTTGAACTTGAGGAACAGTTTGCATCCATTTTACGAAAATCGGAGCAACTTTAATTTTCACCCCTGTATAACATACAAATTGACCTTCGACCTTTTCAGGCTCATAACTTGGTAACTATGTGTCCTAAGCGCAAATATGTTACATTTGTGTGATCCTTAGACCCAGACGAATAATTTGACAAGTGTTTTAGTGAATTTGGAGCATTTTTAATTTTTGACCCTATATGAAGGGGGATTGGTGGATTTTTTTAGGGTCACGGAGTTCCAATATAGCTTGGCAGACAAAGGTTTTGAATTCAGCATACCCGAATTAACCAAAATAATTTGGTTTCCATCTTTTACGCGAACTTGCCGTTTGATGCTTAAATAAGCACATAATTATTTCCAAAATAGGACCAGTCTATGACTGCAAATACTGTGGACTAACCTGTGTTTACTCTTTGTCAATATGAGTCATTACATTACTGTAAATATTACTAAAGTGCAAGAAAATAAAAAAGCCGTACACATTTCAAATCGTATTTTGTCATAGTTAGTTAGTTCATAGTTATTTTATTTCCATCATTAAAAAAACATACACAATAGAAACTAGACATGTACATAACTGTGGTCTAAGACCACGAACACAGCCGTTGTGTGACCCTTAATGACCTTTGACCCCTAAAATCTCTGAACACCCCATTGACATTGGCGAATGTCAATGCATATGTGCACGTGGCATCACTCTGGTATATGTTATTTGTGCCCGAAGAGGCAAGTTTGCAGGAATTTCGTTTTAGACCGGTAGTGACCCCTTAATAACATTTGACCCCAAATAAAATATTACCACGCATACACTGGGTAACAACAATTCATGTATAAACATACCGTTACAATGCTATGTTTTTCTTGATTAATAAATTTTTTTGAAGGTATTTAGTTTTATACCGGAAGTGACCCCTTAATGACCTTTGACGCCAATTTAAAAACCGCCACATATACATTGGATAACCATAATTCATTTATGAACATACCGTTACTGGCCCATGTTTTTCTTAGCAAACCTTCAAAATAAAACATTTTGAAGGTTTTTCGTTTTATACCGGAAAGGACCCCTTAATGACCTTTGACCCCAAATCTGTGAAAACCCCATAGACATTGGGTATTAGCAATGCATGTGTGCAAGTGGTATCAGTCTCCTATGTAATTTGTGGGAGAAGAAGCATTTTAAAGGTATTTCGTTTTATTCCGGAAGTGACCCCTTAATGACCTTTGACGCCAATTTAAAAACCGCCACATATACATTGGATAACCATAATTCATTTATGAACATACCGTTACTGGCCCATGTTTTTCTTAGCAAACCTTCAAAATAAAACATTTTGAAGGTTTTTCGTTTTATACCGGAAAGGACCCCTTAATGACCTTTGACCCCAAATCTGTGAAAACCCCATAGACATTGGGTATTAACAATGCATGTGTGCAAGTGGCATCAGTCTCCTATGTAATTTGTGGGAGAAGAATCATTTTAAAGGTATTTCATTTTATTCCGGAAGTGACCCCTTAATGACATTTGACCCCAATTTAAAAAAATACCACATATACATTGGATAACCACAATTCATTTATGAACATACCGTTACTGGCCCATGTTTTTCTTAGCAAATAAAAAAAAAAGAAAAAAGGTTTTTCGTTTTATACCTTTGACCCCAAATCTGTGAGAACCCCATAGACACTGGGTATTAACAATGCATGTGTGCAAGTGGCATCAGTCTCCTATGTAGTGGCATCAGTCTCATATGTAATTTGGATAAATTGGATAACCACAATTCATTTATGAACATACCGTTACAGGCCCATGTTTTTCTTAGCAAATACAATTTTTGAAGGTTTTTCGTTTTATACCGGAAGTTACCCCTTAATGACCTTTGACCCCGAATCTGTGAGGACCCTATAGACACTGGGTAATAAACAATGCATGTGTGCAAGTATCGTCACTGTCCTACGTAATCTGTGGGAGAAGAAGCGTTACAATGCTATGTTTTTCTTGGTTAATAAAAATGTTTGAAGGTATTTCGTTTTATACCAGAAGTGACCCCTTAATGACCTTTGACCCAAAATCTGTGAGGACCCCATAGAAACTGGGTATTAACAATGCATGTGTGCAGGTCGCATCAGTCTCCTATGTAATTTGTGGGAGAAGAAGCATTTTAAAGGTATTTCGTTTTATTCCGGAAGTGACCCCTAATGACCTTTGACCCCAATTAAAAAATATCATATATACATTGGATATTCACAATTCATTTATGAACATACCGTTACTGACCCATGTTTTTCTTAGCAAATAACAATTTTTGAAGGTTTTTCGTTTTATACCAGAAATGACCCCTTAATGACCTTTGACCCCAAATTTGTGAGGACCCCATAGACACTGGGTATTAACAATGCAAGTGTGCAAGTGACACCAGTCTCCTATGTAATTTGTGGGAGAAGAAGCATTTTAAATGTATTTCGTTTTATTCCGGAAGTGACCCCTTAATGACCTTTGACCCCAATTTAAAAAAATACCACATATACATTGGATAACCACAATTCATTTATGAACATACTGTAACTGGCAAATAAAGCAAATAAAAAAAATTGAAGGTTTTTTGTTTTATACCGGAAATGACCCCTTAATGACCTTTGACCCCAAATCTGTGAGGACCCCATAGACACTGGGTAATAACAATGCATGTGTGCAAGTGGCGTCACTGTCCTACGTAATCTGTGGGAGAAGAAGCATTTTGAGTTCAAATCATGGTAATTCATGTGACATGTAGGTGCATGGTCAATGATAGTTATGACCAAGTTAGGTCAAAATCGGTGTAAGCATGTCAGTGCTAGAGCAAATATAAAGGTCGACAGAAAGAAGAAAGAACTAGATATATTGCATCCTTAGTAAGGCTGCGAAGTCTAGCCGTGACCTTGAAATGACATCTGATGACCTTGAAATGACCTTCGCCACATTTTGCATCATATCCACATAACATATACTAATTTTCATTCAAATTGAATAAACTTTGTAATTTGACCCCTTTTGACCTTTAGTTGACTTCTGGTGACCTTGAAATGACCTCCAATATATTTTGAATCATATCAAGATCACATATACTAATTTTCATCTAAATTGGACAAATATTAGAATTTGACCCCTTTGACCTTTCGTTGACCTCTGGTGACCTTGAAATGACCTCCAATATATTTTGAATCATATCAAGATCACATATACTAATTTTCATTTAAATTGGACAAACTTTAGAATTTTACCCCTTTTGACCCCAAAACAGACCCCTCCTCCATGTTTAAGCCAAATATGATTACAATCGTATATGAACATAATGCTAGAGCCCTTTTGGCATTATTCTGATGATCACAGCACGTAATATGCAGAAAATATTGAATTTTAAAGTGATTTTCAGTAATCAACCATTTTTGTCCCCTGTTTGACCTTGAACTCAAAATCTGTGAGGACCCCATAGACACCAACTAATGTCAATGCATATGTGTCAGTCGCATCTCTGTACCATAGAATCTGTAGGAAAAGAAGCATTTTGAAGGTATTTGGTTATGTGCCGGAAATACCCCCTAAATGACCTTTGACCCCAAATATGTGAGGACCCCATAGGCCCCGGCTATAGCCAAGGTCAATGTATAAATCTCATTACTGTACCATGTAATCTGTAGGAGAAGAAGCATTTTTGGTAAAAATCACATTTTTAGCCAAAATTACTCATGCATGACATTTGACCCCAAATGGGTCATATCAAATGTAAAGGCTGGGGTAGTGGAGCTTGTGCCCAAGTTTGGTCATAATCGGTCAAATAATAAAGGAGCTAGAGCAAATTATGTTAAATGTTGACAGAAAGAAGAAGAACTAGACTAAGCTGTGGTCTAACCCACGAACACAGCCGTGTTGTTACCCCTAATGACCTTTGACCCCAAAATATATGAAAAAGGCCATAGACATTGGCTAATGTCAATGCATGGGTGCATGTGGCACCACTTTGCTATGTTACTTGTGACAGAAGGGGCATTTTGAAGGTTTTTCGTCTCAGACCGGAAGTGACCCCTTAATGACATTTGACCCCAAATAAAAAATACCACATATGAATTGGGTACCCACAATTCATGTGTGAACATACCGTTACTGTCCTATGTTTTTCTTAGCAAATACAAATTTTGACGGTTTTTCGTTTTATACCGGAAGTGACCCCTTAATGACCTTTGACCCCAAATCTGTGAGGACCCCATAGACACTGGATAATAACAATGCATGTATGCAAGTGGTGTTACTGTCCGACGTAATTTGTGGGAGAAGAAGCATTTTAAAGGTATTTCGTTTTGTACCGGAAGTGGCCCTTAATGACCTTTGACCCTAAATAAAAAAATACCACATATACACAGGGTAATTACAATTTATGTGTGAACATACCGTTACTGTCCTATGTTTTTCTTAGCAAATAAAAATTTTTGAAGGTTTTCGTTTTATACCGGAAGTGACCCCTTAATGACCTTTGACCCCAAATCTGTGAGGACCCCATAGACACTGGGTAATAGTAATGCATGTGTGCAAGTGGGTTTACCGTCATACGTAATCTGTAGGAGAAGAAGCATTTTTAGTTGAAATCACGTTTTTGACCCCTATGACCCCATCGTGACCTTTGACCCCACGAATTTCATGTGACATGTAGGGGCATGGTCAATGATTATTGTGACCAAGTTAGGTCCAAATCGGTGTAAGCATGTGAGTGCTAGAGCAAATGTAGTGGTCGGCAGAAAGAACCTGTAAGAAAAAAGACACAGCCGTGACTAAACGTCACGGCTGTGTAACTAGACTTAGCTGTGGTCTAAGACCACGAACACAGCCGTGTTGTAACCCCCAATGACCTTTGACCCCAAAATATATGAAAACCCCATAGACATTGGCTAATGTCAATGCATGGGTGCACGTGGCATCACTTTGCTATGTTATTTGTGGCAGAAGGGGCATTTTGAAGGTTTTTCGTCTCAGGTCGGAAGTGACCCCTTAATGACCTTTGACCCGAAATAAAAAATACCACATATGAATTGGGTAACCACAATTCATGTGTGAACATACCGTTACTGTCCTATGTTTTTCTTAGCAAATACAATTTTTTGAAGGTTTTTCGTTTTATACCGGAAGTGACCCCTTAATGACCTTTGACCCCAAATATGTGAGGACCCCATTGACACTGGGTAATAACAATTCATGTGTGCAAGTGGTGTCACTGTCCTACGTAATTTGTGGGAGAAGAAGCATTTTAAAGGTATTTCGTTTTATACCGGAAGTGGCCCTAAATGACCTTTGACCCTAAATTAAAAAATACCACATATACACAGGGTAACTATAATTTATGTGTGAGCATACCGTTACTGTCCTATGTTTTTCTTAGCAAATAAAAAAATTTGAAGTTTTTTCGTTTTATACCGGAAGTGCCCCTTAATGACCTTTGACCCCAAATCTGTGAGGACCCTATAGGCATTGGGTAATAACAATGCATGTATGCAAGTGGCGTTATTGTCCTACGTAATCTGTGAGAGAAGAAGCATTTTGAGTTGAAATCACGTTTTTGACCCCTATGACCCCTGCGTGACCTTTGACCCCATGAGTTTCATGTGACTGGCAGGGGCATAGACAATGATGGCTGTGACCAAGTCAGGTCAAAATCGGTCCAAGCATGTGAGTGCTAGAGCAAATGTAATGGTCGGCAGAAAGAAGAAAGAAAGAAAGAATGAAAGAAGAAAGACTAGACTTAGCTGTGGTCTTAGACCACGAACACAGCCGTGTTTTGACGCCTTAATGACCTTTGACCTCAAAATATATAAAACGCCCATAGACATTGGCTAATGTCAATGTATGGGTGCAAGTGGCACCACTTTGCTATGTTATTTGTGGCAGAAAGGGGCATTTTGAAGGTTTTTCGTCTCAGACCGGAAGTGACCCCTTAATGACCTTTTGACCCCAAATGAAAAAATACCACATGTACAATAGGTAAACGCAATTCACGTGTGAATATACCATCACCCTCCAATGTTTTTCTTAGCAAATAAAAATTTTTGAAGGTTTTTCGTTTTATACCGGAAGTGACCCCTTAATGACCTTTGATTCCAAATTTGTGAGGACCCCATAGACACTGGGTAATAACAATGCATGTGTGCAAGTGGCGTCACTGTCATACGTAATTTGTTGAAGAAGAATCATTTTAAAGGAATTTCGTTTTATACCGGAAGTAGCCCCTTAATGACCTTTGACCCTAAATGAAAAATACCACAAATGCACAGAGTAACTACAATTTATTTGTGAACATACCGTTACTGTCCTATGTTTTTCTTAGCAAATAAAATTTTTTGAAAGTTTTTCGTTTTATACCGGAAGTGACCCCTTAATGACCTTTGACCCCAAATCTGTGAGGACCCCATAGACACTGGCTAATAACAATGCATGTGTGCAAGTGGTGTCACTCTCCTACGTAATCTGTGAGAGAAGAAGCATTTTGGGTTGAAATCACGTTTTTGACCCCTATGACCCTTGCTTGACCTTTGACCCCACGAGTTTCATATAAAATGTAGGGGCATGGTCAATGATGGTTGTGACCAAGTTAGGTCAAAATCGGTGCAAGCATGTAAGTGCTAGAGCAAATATAGTGGTCGGCAGAAAGAAGAAGAAGAAAGAACTAGACTTAGCTGTGGTCTAAGACCACGAACACAGCCATGTTGTGACCCCTTATTGACCTTTGACCCCAAATTTTATGAAAACGCCCATAGACATTGGCTAATGTCAATGCATGGGTGCACGTGGCGCCACTTTGCTGTTATTTGTGGCAAAAGGTGCATTTGGAAGGTTTTACGTCTCAGACCGGAAGTGACCCCTTAATGACCTTTGACCCAAATAAAAAAATACCACATATGAATTGGGTAACCACAATTCAAGTGTGAACATACCGTTACTGTCCTACGTTTTTCTTAGCTAATAAAATTTTTTGAATGTATTTCGTTTTATACCGGAAGTGACCCCTTAATGACCTTTGAACCCAAATCTGTCAGGACCTGATATACACTGGGTAATAACAATGCATGTGTGCAAGTGGCATCACTGTCCTACGTAATTTGTGGGAGAAGAAGCATTTTAAAGGTATTTCGTTTTATACCGGAAGTGGCCCTTAATGACCTTTTGACACTAAATAAAAAATACCACATATGCACAGGGTAACTACAGTTTATGTGTGAACATACTGGTACTCTCCTATGTTTTTCTTAGCAAATAAAATTTTTGAAGGTTTTTCGTTTTATACCGGAAGTGACCCCTTAATGACCTTTGACCCCAAATCTGTGAGGACCCCATAGACACTGGATAATAGCAATGCATGTGTGCAAGTGGTGTCACTGTCCTACATAATCTGTGAGAGAAGAAGCATTTTTAGTTGAAATAACGTTTTTGACCCCATGAGCCCTGCGTGACCTTTGACCCCACGAGTTTCATATGACATGTAGGGGCATGGTCAATGATGGTTGTGACCAAGTTAGGTCAAAATTGGTGTAAGCATCTAAGTGCTAGAGCAAATGTAGTGGTCGGCAGAAGAAGAAAGAAAGAACCTGTAAGAAAAAAGACACAGCCGGAAGTGGCCCCTTAATGACCTTTGACCCTAAATAAAAAAATACCACATATACACAGGGTAACTACAATTTATGTGTGAACATACCGTTACTGTCCTATGTTTTTCTTAGCAAATAAAGAATGTTGAAGTTTTTTCGTTTTATACCGGAAGTGCCCCTTAATGACCTTTGACCCCAAATCTGTGAGGACCCTATAGACACTGGCTAATAACAATGCATGTGTGCAAGTGGTGTCACTGTCCTACGTAATCTGTGAGAGAAGAAGCATTTTGAGTTGAAATCACGTTTTTGACCCCTATGACCCCAACGTGACCTTTGACCCCACGAGTTTCATGTGACATGTAGGGGCATGGTCAATGATGGTTTTGACCAAGTCAGGTCCAAATCGGTGTAAGCATATGAGTGCTAGAGCAAATGTAATGGTCGGCAGAAAGAAAGAAGAAAGAACTAGACTTAGCTGTGGTCTAAGACCACGAACACAGCCGTGTTGTGACCCCTTAATGACCTTTGACCCCAAAATATATAAAAACGCCCATAGACAGTGGCTAATGTCAATGTATGGGTGCACGTGGCACCACTTTGCTATGTTATTTGTGGCAGAAGGGGCATTTTGAAGGTTTTCGTCTCAGACCGGAAGTAACCCCTCAATGACCTTTGACCCAAAATAAAAATACCACATATGAATTGGGTAACCACAATTCATGTGTGAACATATCGTTACTGTCCTATGTTTTTTTAGCAAATAAAAAATTTTGAAGGTTTTTCGTTTTATACCGGAAGTGACCCCTAAATGACCTTTGACCCCAAATCTGTGAGGACCCCATAGACACTGGGTAATAACAATGCATGTGTGCAAGTGGTGTCACTGTCCTACGTAATTTGTGGGAGAAGAAGCATTTTAAAGGTATTTTAGTTTTATACCGGAAGTGGCCCTTAATGACCTTTGACCCTAAATTAAAAAAAATACCACATATACACAGGGTAACTACAATTTATGTGTGAACATACCGTTACTGTCCTATGTTTTTTTTTTTTTTTAAAAATTTTTGAAGATTTTTCGTTTTATACCGGAAGTGACCCTTTAATGACCTTTGACCCCAAATCTGTGAGGACCCCATAGACACGGGATAATAGCAATTCATGTGTGCAAGTGGTGTCACCGTCCTATGTAATCTGTGAGAGAAGAAGCATTTTGAGTTGAAATCACGTTTTTGACCCCTATGACCCCTGCGTGACCTTTGACCCCACGAGTTTCATATGACATGTAGGGGCATGGTCAATGATGGTTATGACCAAGTTAGGTCAAAATCGGTGTAAGCATGTAAGTGCTAGAGCAAATGAAGTGGTCGGCAGAAAGAAGAAAGAAGAAAGAAAGAAGAACTAGACTAAGCTGTGGTCTAACCCACGAACACAGCCGTGTTGTTACCCCTAATGACCTTTGACCCCAAAATATATGAAAACGGCCATAGACATTGGCTAAAGTCAATGCATGGGTGCATGTGTCACCACTTTGCTATGTTACTTGTGGCAGAAGGGGCATTTTGAAGGTTTTTCGTCTCAGACCGGAAGTGACCCCTTAATGACATTTGACCCTAAATAAAAAAATACCACATATGAATTGGGTACCCACAATTCATGTGTGAACATACCGTTACTGTCCAATGTTTTTCTTAGCAAATAAAAAAAATTGACGGTTTTTCGTTTTATACCGGAAGTGACCCCTTAATGACATTTGACCCCAAATAAAAAAATACCACATATGAATTGGGTACCCACAATTCATGTGTGAACATACCGTTACTGTCCTATGTTTTCTTAGCAAATAAAAAAAATTGAAGGTTTTTCGTTTTATACCGGAAGTGACCCCTTAATGACCTTTGATCCCAAATCTGTGAGGACCCCATAGACACTGGGTAATAACAATGCATGTGTGCAAGTGGTGTCACTGTCCTACGTAATTTGTGGGAGAAGAAGCATTTTAAACGTATTTCGTATTATACCGGAAGTGGCCCCTTAATGACCTTTGACCCTTAATAAAAAAATACCACATATACACAGGGTAACTACAATTTATGTGTGAACATACCGTTACTGTCCTATGTTTTCTTAGCAAATAAAAATTTTTGAAGGTTTTTCGTTTTATACCGGAAGTGACCCCTTGATGACCTTTGACCCCAAATCTGTGAGGACCCCATAGACACTGGGTAATAGCAATGCATGTGTGCAAGTGGGGTCACCGTCATACGTAATCTGTAGGAGAAGAAGCATTTTGAGTTGAAATCACGTTTTTGACCTCTATGACCCCAGCGTGACCTTTGACCCCACGAGTTTCATACGACATGTAGGGGCATGGTCAATGATGGTTGTGACCAAGTTAGGTTAAAATCGGTGTAAGCATGTAAGTGCTAGAGCAAATGTAGTGGTCGGCAGAAAGAAGAAAGAAGAAGAAAGAACCTGTAAGAAAAAAGACACAGCCGTGACTAACGTCACGGCTGTGTAAAGAAAGAAAGAAGAAAGAACCTGTAAGAAAAAAGACACAGCCGTGACTAACGTCACGGCTGTGTAACTACTGGGAAACAGGAGTCTAGCCGCCGCTCGGCTAGACTAACGAGATCTGATTGCGTTCGCCTGCGACCGCGAGGATGCACAGCCAGCAGTGACAAATGAGTTATTACTCCGAATCTGTGAGAAACGGAAGTGATCCCTTAATTACCTTTGACCCCGCAAAAATATTACATAGTGCTTAGGATGTCATAAGGAATATTCCTGGCGAATATCAGCTTAATCGGAACTTATACATGGATTTTGATTTTTTGTTAAATTTATGATTGACCTTTTGACCCCCTTAATGACCTTTGACCTCAATGGAAAAAAAAAACCCTTATGTACACCGACAAAATGCATTGTTCAAATTTTAATTAAACAATTCTTTTATGTTTAGTTGTTGAGATAAAAATTCTTGAAAATATTTAACTAAAAACAGGAAGTGACCCCTTAATGACCTTTGACCCCCAAAATAAACATACCATGCACACATCAGGTAAAACTGATTCATGTATGATGATTATATTACTCTGGTCTGTTTACATTTTGAGATAAAAAAATTAAAACCTTTTTGATAATTTTGGTTTTCGACCGGAAGTAACCCCTTAATGACCTTTGACCCCAAAACTGTAGGCATCCTAAAGACCCTGGCTAGTAGCGATGCATATGTGCTTTTGGCGACTCTCTGCTATGTAATTTGTAAAGACAGTGATTTTTTGAATATTTTTTACAAATTTTTCATACTTTTACCGGAAGTGACCCTTTAATGACCTTTGATCCCAATTCTGTGAAGGGCTTTTAGACACTGGTGATAGGTGATGCATGTGTGCAAGTGACGTCATGGTGCTATGTAAAATGTGGAAGAAGAAACATTTTTAGTGAAAATCACGTTTTTGCCACTGACCGGAAGTGAATAACCTTTGACCGGAAATGATCATGTGACAGTTGTGGCACCACTCAATGGTCCCAGTGACCAACTTTGATCAACATGGCTGAACGCATGTGGCTACGATGGCTGATTAACATGATGTTGACAGAAGAAAGAAGAAGAACGAGATCTGATTGCGTTCGCCTGCGACCACGAGCATGCACAGCCAGCAGTGACAAATGAATCTGTGAGAACCGGAAGTGATCCCTTAATTACCTTTGACCCCGCAAAAATGTTACATAGTGCTTTGGATGTCATAAGGAATATTCCTGGTTAATTTTCAGCTTAATCGGAACTTATACATGGATTTTGATTTTTTTAAATTTGTGATTGACCTTTTGACCCCCTTAGTGACCTTTGACCTCAATGAAAATAAAAACTTATGTACACCGACAAAATGCATTGTTCCAATTTTAATTAAAAAATTCTACTGTGTTTAATTGTTGAGATAAAAATTCTTGAAGTTTATTTATTTATTTATTTATTATGCTTCATCACTGGCTCATATACAATTACAAAGATAAATATATTATATAAATATTGCACATACTAATAATCAAGACAAAGTAAAGAATAAAATGCCAGCGAAAAGAATGGGACAAACAGGTGCAAAATCACCTCTAGGACCATCCCACCTTTCGATTTTTGAAAACAAATTATTGGGAAAAAAACCCATCACAGCCCCAACCCAAATTAAATAAGCCTGCAATCCGAGCATCTGCAGTAAGAGCTCCAAGAGCATGTTTTCGAAGAACAAAAATTTTGAGTAAAATGAGAATTCAAAAATTCAACCACCCCGGATTTGAAGGAAGAAAAGGAACCGGCTGTCCTTGTAGACAAAGGCAGCTGATTCCAAAGCTGCACAATGCGATTAAAATAAAAAGTCATGTGCGCTTCGGTTTTGCAACGTTGAATTTTGAGTTTAAATGAACTTCCCATTCCCTTGGCTGAATTTAACATAATTATTTACATTAATATCATAGTGACCCTCCTTACATCTGTAAAAAAACAAGAGATCACTTTTGTCTCTCCTGTGAGTAAGGGGAAGTATGTCCAAATTGGTAAGCCTCTCCTTATAATCCTGATCAGGATAATGTAAAATGAATTTGGTAGCTCGTCTTTGGACTCCTTCCAACATTTGGATGTAATGTTTGGATGTACCGCTCCAAAGACAGCTACCATACTCAAGATCACTCCTGATCAGGGAACTATAAAGAGTTCTGGTAATTTTTACTGGGGCATTGAACCCTACTGTACGCATGATCATGCCCATCTTACGATTGCATTTTTTGACAACTCTATTAATATGGGTATCCCAGACAAGTTTAGTTGATATGTCGACACCCAAATCTTTGATGGTATCAATTTTACTGAGAGTTGTGCCATTCATATTGTAATCAAACAGGACGGGTTTCCTGCATCTTGTCAAGGAAATGACCTGGCATTTGGAAGGGTGAAAATTAAGCTCCCAGGTATTACTCCAATTGACTAGTGCATTTAAGTCTGACTGAAGATGCTCACAATCGGAAGGTTTTTTTACATTAATAAAACACTTAGCATCGTCGGCAAATAAAGCAATCTTAGAATGTTGGGCAACACTGGGCAGGTCGTTTATGTATAAAACAAAAAGAAGGGGCCCAAGGATAGAGCCCTGTGGAACCCCGGAAACCACTGGAAGCCAATCAGATTGGACGCCATCAACAACAACACGTTGGCGTCGATTTGTAAGATAAGCTTGAAACCAATTTAGTAGACCAGAATGAAAACCAAAAGACCGGAGTTTGTATAAGAGTAATTTATGACTAACACTCTCGAACTCTTTGGGGGAAAAATCAAGATAAACCATATCGACCTGCCCAGCGTTGTCCAAGGCTGCACTGACTTCATGAAAAACTTCAAGCAGCTGAGTGACAGTGGAACGCCCTTTTATAAAGCCATGTTGAAGATGATAGAGCCTCTCTTTATATGAGGAAAACCAAATTGACAATCGCTCTCTCCAAGAACTTCCCACATATACAAAGTAAAGATACTGGCCTGTAATTTCCAACCTGTTGTTTGTCGGCCTTTTTATAAACCGGTATTACCGGCTTCAAGCCATTCCTGAGGTAATTTACCTTCACTCAGAGACAAGTTAAAAATATGGCACAAGGGAGATACAATTTGATATGCACATTCCTTTAGGACACATGGTGATATACCGTCCGGGCCTGATGCTTTGGAAACATTCAAATTTTACAGAATATCAAGTACATCATCATTTTGAAGTTCAAAATTGCCCAATGATTCATGTTCAAAGATGTGAATATTTGGAAAGTTCAGATCATTCTTTGGTTTGGTAAATACAGAAAAGAAATAACTGTTAAAGAGAGTAGCCTTTTCTTTAGCAGTGGAAGCGGTTACACCATTGGTATCACTGATGACCTGGGGCAAGGATTTTGATCTGGTTTTAGATCTAAAAAATGACCAAAAACGTTTTGGATTTTCCAGAAGCGTAGACCCAAAATCATCAATGAACTGGTCATATTTAACAGCAATCAGATTTTTCAGGCGATTACGAAGTTTCCGAAACTTTGACCAGTGATGCTCAGAATTTGATTTCTGTGCTCGCTTCCAGCCTGTAAACTTACTTTTCTGTAAATGACGAACTTCAGAATCAATCCAGTCTGGAGTAGTGCTATCCTTGATTTTGATTTTAGGAATATGTTTGTCAAGAACATTTGTAAAAATTGTTTTAAAATTTGACCAAGCAGTATCAACGGTGCCAGCACTGTAAACACAATCAAATAAGTCAGCATTATCCATCTCATGTCTAACATTATTAACATTTGCTTTCTTGAAATTATACACTTCACGACCCATTTTTTTTAAGTCTTTCAACTTTGGTTAAAATACGAAATTCTAAAGGTTTGTGATCAGTAGGAAACGTTTCACTCAAGAGAACCACAGTTGATAACCTATCAGGAGATGTAGTTAGTACAAGATCAAGAATATTTTTACATGCATCACGGGATTGAATAAAATTAAGCTGGGTCAGTAAAAAAGAATTTATGACATCACAGAAAGACAGTTCAGCAGGGGGTACATTATTCATATTTCTGCAGCCATCGATCTTGGGCAAGTTGAAGTCACCTATAACATGGAACTGATCAAATTCAGAGGCAACTTTGAACAAAACAAGCTGCAGATTTTGAACAAATGTATCCACACAACCATGATTTCATCATTATCAGGTTCAAGATCTGGTCTATGTAGCGACATAATATTATTTTTTATTGCACATAAGAGACCACCACCTCTGGTCTTCCAATGATTAGATCTGTCTTTACGGTACAAAATATAGTCCGAATCAGTGAGTTCAGCATCATTAACATTGCTGTTCAGCCATGTTTCCGAGGTACATATAATGTCATAGAGTTTTTTGATTGGATTGCACAGTAATCCCTGATTTTATTTATACGTTTCTTTTTTCTTATGGTTTTAATACTACGTGCATTTAAATATAAAATGTCAATCCCAGTCCCACGTTGAGATCCATCGTCAGGTAAATTAAATGAAAATTCATCGGAGGAAAGTCCGTCATCACTCGTCTGACTATCAAAGCTCAAGTTCAAATCTGAGAAATGGGTAGGTCCCGGATTCAAATTGATGTCACCAGCCAATAAGTTGACTATAATGAACAGGGGAGTTTACCCTTGGGTAGCCAAGAAACGGTGTAGAACTAACCTTCAGTCCTCTACCCTGATGAGGATTCAATGCACAACTGAATGAAATGGTATAAGCTTCAGATAATGTTGGTATGTGTGCATCAAACGTAGAAAAATATGGGTTCTTGATTGCGTTGAATGTTGTGTCGAAGAATGGAATTAGTCTACCATTGTAATTCAGGATGTAGTACTTGTAGCTCAGATGTTACACATGTCTGTATACGATGGCAGATTGTAAACAAACCAAGAAATAGCAAAAAGTACAAACTTGGAGGGGTAGCTTCAGAAGTCATTTTAATAAGCTAATGTTGAGTTGGCAGCCCAGCTGCAGCTTTAAGAAGTTTGGTGGTAATCTTAGTTCAATGAGGAACAGAATTCAGCAGTCATGTAAGCTTAAAAATGTTCAAGGTTGCGGAATTTTGATACCTTGATTCAGTTGAGTCTTGGAACTTATCGCAGAAATCCAGATTTCACAGATGACAAGAAGGTACACTATTATAAGATGATAAAAATAGCTACACACCACTAGATGATAAAAATTAATGGAAAATATGGTAAAAAACACCAAAAAAGTTGGAGTGAGTCAGAAGCATGTCTCACAGTACAGAACCCAATCGGTTGACTTTAGCTAGTTATTTAGCTAAAAACAGGAAGTGACCCCTTAATGACATTTGACCCCAAAATAAAAATACCATGCATACATCAGGTAACACTTATTCATGTATGATGGTTACATCATTCTGGTTTGTTTACATTTTGAGATAAAAATTTTTAAAATTTTTTTGATAATTTTGGTTTTTGACAGGAAGTAACCCCTTAATGACCTTTGACCCCAGAACTGTAGGCATCCTAAAGACCCTGGCTAGTAGCGATGCATAATGGCGACTCTCTGCTATGTAATTTGTAAAGACAGTGATTTTTTGAATATTTTTTACAAATTCTTCAGACTTTTAACGGAAGTGACCCCTTAATGACCTTTGATTCCAATTTTGTGGTATAACTTTTAGACACTGGCTATAGATGATGCATGTGTGCAAGTGCCGTCACGGTGCTATGTAATATGTGGAAGGAGTAGCATTTTTAGTGAAAATCACGGTTTTGGCCACTGACCGGAAGTGGATGACATTTGATCGGAAGTTGATCATGTGACATCTGTGGCACCACCCAATAGTCCTAGTGACCAACTATGATCAACATGGCTGAAAGCATGTGGCTACGATGGCTGATTTAATGATGTTGACAGAAAGAAGAAGAAGAAGAAGAAGAAGAACTAGATCTGGTTACAGATCTGGACCTAGCCGGGGCCGGAAATGCCAGTCTAAACTTAAAGTTTGACCTTTGACCGGCTATTATGGACATCTCAAACCATTAATGGTGCATCACTGTAGCATGTAAGGGGCTTTATCCGCCTTCCATAGGCTGAGATACAGCTACTTTTCCGCAATTTTAAACATTTTTTTACAAATTTGACGTTTTGACCTCCTTAATGACCTTTGACCCCAATATAAAAAAAACCTTATATACACCGAGAAAATGCATTGTTACAGTTTAAATAAAAAAAATCTACTATGCTTAGTTATGGAGATAAAAATTCTTGAAGTTATTTAGCTTAAAACCGGAAATGACGTCTAAATGACCTTTGACCAAAAAAATAAAAATACCGTGCATACATCGGGTAACACTAATGCATATATGAAGTTTATGTTACTCTAGTCTGGTTACGTTTTGAGATAAAAAAAAATTAACATATTTGTTTTTTTTTGGTTTTTGACCGGAAACGACCCCTTAATGACCTTTGACCCCAAAACTGTAGACGCCCCAAAGACCCTGGTTGGTAGCAATGCATGTGTGCTAATGACAACACTCTGCTATACAATTTGTAAAAACAGTGATTTTTTGAATATTTTTAGCTTTCAGACCGGAAATGACCCCCTTAATGACCTTTGACCCAAATTATGTGAATAATTTATAGGCACTAAATATAGCCGATGCATATGTGTAAGAGACATCATCGTACTATGTAATTTGTGGCAGAAGAAGCATTTTGAAGATATTTGGTTTTATACCGGAAATGACCCCTTAATGACCTTTGACCCCAAATTTGTGAACATTTTATAGACACTGGATATAGCCGATGCATATGTGCAAGTGACGTCATTGTAGGATGTAACATGTAGGAGAAGAAGCATTTTGAAATTTGTTGCCAGAAGAAAGAAGCAGAAAGAAGAAGAAGAAAGAAGAAAGATCCGATAGCATCACAAGACCTAGCCGGTGTCCTGGCTAGGTAAGAAGAAGAAGAAGAAGAAGAAGAAGAAGAAGAAGAAGAAAGAAGAACGCGGAAAAAAGAATGCACAGCGCCGATGGCGGCTGTGCAAGAAGAAAGAAGAAGAAGAAGAAGAACGCGGTAAAAAGAATGCACAGCGCCGATGGCGGCTGTGCAAAGAAGATTCTGTAAGAAATAAGACACAGCCGTAGTCAACGGCTGTGTAATCAACAAGATTATAGATTATAATTTTTTTCATATTTAGTGACCACAAAAAATAAGCATTACACTGTCTGCAGATAAAGGACCAGATTTCTGTTGAATTGACCTATTGTTCTTGCGGATTTTAAATACAAGGGTAACTAGACTTAGATGTGGTCTAAGACCACGAACATAGCCGTGTTGTGACCCCTAATGACCTTTGACCCCAAAATATAGAAAGATTCGAGCCAGGTATACCAACTTGGTGTGGGGAACAAAGACAAAGACAAGATAAAAACTAATGCAGTATGCAAACCAGAATGGTGTACATGCACTGTTACGTCTGCATTATAAATATATGAAAACGCCCATAGACATTGGCTAATGTCAATGCATGGGTGCACGTGGCACCACTTTGCTATGTTACTTGTTGCAGAAGGGGCATTTGAAGGTTTTTCGTCTCAGACCGGAAGTGACCCCTTAATGACCTTTGACCCCAAATAAAAAATACCACATATGAATTGGGTAACCACAATTCATGTGTGAACATACCGTTACTGTTCTATGTTTTTTCTTTATAGCAATGCATGTATGCAAGTGCTGTGTAATTCATTCAAAAACTTGGGACTAACAGTATGGTTCTAACTGTATGTATTGGTAAGCGATAATCGCACTTATTTCTAGTATTAGATTTATGGTTTGCTTGATGTTTTGTGAAAATACCATCAAAAGACTGTGGAAGCATATCTTGTTTGTAATTATACATAAAAATTCCTGTTTCTTTCTTATACATGTCAAAAATATTTAAGGTTTTATAAATATTTATCAAACAGAGGTTTGGAATGGGATAAGTATGGACTATTTAATATTACCCGTAAGGCCCGTTTTGAATTTTGAAAACTTGAAATAGATTCCTTGTTAGCATTGCCCAAAGGGAGCAAACCATAATTTAGTACTAATTAATGAACAGTATAATTGATACATCGAATGCTCTGGTAGAAAATATTTAACTTTGTTGAGAACACCAATGTTTCTAGCACACAATTTACGTAACTTATTAATTTGATTCTTCCATCCAAAATTTCCATCAATCGTGATACCTAAAAAATTGGCTTCTTTATTGCGAGTAAGTGTGCAACCATCAAGGGGAACAGCATATCTACCATTTATATTTTTAGTTTGAAAACGTGTACCCAAGAACATTAAGTTCGTCTTTTTCAGAGATAGTTTAGTTGCCTTGAACCAGTTGCATACTTGTACTTCATTTAGTTCATTATTTATCGTAGTACATAGAGTAGCAATATCTTTATAAGAACAGATAACAGTTGTATCATCAGCAAATAATATAGTTTTGAGAATCTTAGACGTGTAACAGATGTCATTCATATGATAAATAGAAGTGGCCCAAGGATTGATCCTTGGGGTACACCACACTTGATATTTTCTGTCTGTGATGATACCCTGTTATACAAAACGTATTGTTTTCTGTTAGTGTTAGAAAGATACTTTCTAAACAAATCTTGGGAAATACCTCTGAATCCGTGATGATACAATTTACTTAACAATCTATTATGATCAATGGTATCACAGGCATTGGATAAGTCCATAAAATACCTATGGTGTACATTCCATTATCAATAGTCCTGCTGATATCATTTACAAAATCTAATGCTGCAATGTATGTGGAATGTATGTCGATTGAAAAACCGAGTTTATAAACTTGAAAAATTCAGTTTTCAATCCTCAGTGTGTCTGTGACTCTGTCATTAGTTGGTTTTAACCATGAAATTAATGAACGGGTATCAGCAAAGTGAAATGCATTCCGGGCGGACAACATTAACAATAGCTTCGTTTTGTATCGCATACGCATGAAGAATGCTGCAGGAAGTAACGGGGAGAACTGCAACACTGTCAGTGCCAGCGACAAGGGGGGTGGGGTGGGTAAGAGATTATCCCCGGGCCCGGGGTCCTAGGGGGCCCGTAAAAAGTAAAGAAAACATACTTTACAATGGGCCCGTAAAAGCAAAGAAAAGGAACCTCAGGGGCCGGTAAAAAAGTAAAGAAAAGATGCCTTGTAAGTAAGCCATCTCTTCTTTGCTTTTTTTTTTTTGCTTTTTTTTTTGCGGGTACATAAAGGTAACTTTTCTTTGCTTATTACGCTTTTTAACATGCTCTCTAAGGACTCTTTTTTCCTTTTTTACGGCCCATTTTGGTATCTTCGGTATTCTTTGCCTTTAACCGGTCCATTATAAGGTATGTTTCTTTGCTCTTTTACGGCCCATAAAAAGCAAACAAAGGTAGCAGGCCCGTAAAAAACAAAGAAAAGATACGTACATTAAAAATAGCCTTTGACACACACTTTCTAATAAATAGGCCTATTTCACTTGAATTATATTACGTTACTTTCTGCCTTTGCCACAACGATCATCCATTATAATGAAGACTTCGAGACATCACACAGTGTCATCGCCCCGATATCTTCATGGCAGAAAATGCCATGGTAGGTTGAATCCACAGTCACGCATGGCCATTGTGTTCCCACCTGTTTAATAGTTTTTAAATGCATAGTGGGCTGAAGGACATCCGACTAAGGCTAATGACATTAGCCTGTGACTGACCTCTGTACGGTCAGCGAGCATACATTCGCCATTGTCTGTCATCTGCTTATAGACTGCCTCTTCGATAGTCTCCTACACAGCCAGTTTGTGTCAGTCGGTCTGACACTCGTCGATCCTGTATGTTCGTGATAGCCACATACAGTCTGGCCCGAGACTACCTCCACGAGGGTCTACGCTGCGCTGTTTAAAATCTTGAATTTTGGTCACCTTTTCAGCTCAAGACGCTAGCTACTTTCTCAAAGCGCAAACTAACGACTATCATATCTGTTCAAAATATATATTCAAGTGCAAGGAACCACATCTGGTTTCTTTATACGAAATCATTTACGGGAGATATTCATCATTTTCCACTCCGGTATCCAAAGATTTATCGTCTGAATATCAATCGTGCATAGCACATTTACGTGTATCGATCCCGTGCATGCCGTGTATTCATTTCAGTGTCTCTGGTTGTATAATGTAATTATTAACCGGGCGATGTCAGTGTGCATCAGTGAAATGCAGCTTAATAGTGGGAACACAAATTGCAAATCTTCGCGCGCATTGTGCCCGTCAATGTTCATCATTTGATCATTTAGCTTAACTTGGCAATTTTTCCACGCTTCGAATAAGTTCAAACATGGGAGCAAAAGTCTCTACGTTCGAATCGCAAAATAAAAAATAGAAGACTATACTCTCTCTCTCTCTCTTTCTTTCTTCATTTATAGGGTTAATATAATGCATCCCCATTGCACAACATTGTAAAATTCTGTAAGGGGTTATAGGACCTTTATATCACCTATACAAATCTAGCATAGCAAGTTGCCACACACATGTCCTAATCTGTTAAACCATACAGCTGCATACAGCTACAGCTGCACTGAATTGAAACCCACGTAACTTTAAAAGTATTAGGAGTAGAACCCCAGTGTTTTTTATCGTATTTCTTATTTTTCTCTCTTTCATTTGACACCACTCGGAGGGTTTAGCTTCGTGGCATTTTGAGATATGCCTATTTAAGACCAAATGGTAAGTCAGTTTAAGCTAGTAAGTAAGCTAGTCAGTAAGCTAGTAACATACACTAATATAGGGTGTCCCGCTATGCGGTCCACCAAAAAACTGAGTTTATCGATAAACTAAGTTTATCAATATTGAAAAACTAGGTTTTCCAAAAGTGAAAAGCTGAGTTTTTCGATAAACTAAGTTTAACACTTGAAAAACTAAGTTTTTCTAGAACGCCAGTTTATCGATAGACCCTCCCTCGGGTCCATGGAGAACGACTGGTAATGTAGATTACATAGCATTAAAAATCAACCCAATACATGGACCCTACCAGTCTGTAGGCAATTTGACTTCCAGCTCCCAGTACTTTGTGGGAATTCACTTTTACGGATTTGGAGTCACGCAATCTTTCTATATGCCACGTCCATGTTTTCACTACATTAACGTTTGTGTAAGCGACTAAAACAACGATATTGTATCCGACCAATCAACGCAGCTTGGCAGCGCGGGGATATTTGAAAAGGCTTCCCTAGCTAAATAATGTGCAAACATTTGCAAACCGCACGCGATAATATACGCAATATGGACAATAGGCCTAAGTCCGAGTCGAGTGGTTGCCTTTTATTATTGCGCGTACCATGGGTCTATCAGACGCGTGCCACTTGAGCTCAATACCTCTCAGTTGTTGACAAGTGTCCCATCCGATCTTGCGTCACATCCCGCGGCATAGCTTTGTGCTACCATATTTGAATTGAAACTGGGGCGGGGCTTTCGTAATTGACATCGGAATCACCGTGCTTCGTTGAACGATTATTTGGAAGGGAAATCTCTAACAGATTGGACCAGTCAAGGAATCAGCGCTCAATGGACTTTCGCGTTCACTTATAATACGAGTATATTTTTATATTGCAGCATGGTTGACTGTGGTGGGTGTAATTAGTGGCGTCGATTTGTGGATGAAGAGGAATGGGTTTTTGGCATTGAAGAAAATAAGGGGAGGGGGTTACAGGACTTTGGCATTTATTTTCATAGGGCATTATGTAATTATTTATCGTTACATTATCCAGAGATGGAACCGAACCGAGACTGGGGGCCAGTCTAGTTTATCGATCGAAACGTGCGAGAAACGATATTGTTCCATGGCCTGTAAAACCCCTGGGCTAGGATGTTGATCTCTGAGTAGGCTTTCCTAACTTCATGAACTTATTACGGATCTCCGGCATCAGTTAGCTCAGTAAGCTGGCCTCTTTGCTCCAGTGATGGCCGACCTTCATTTGTCTGTTTCAAGAATGATACTGGCAGGTGTTTCAGTCACAAGGCTATACAAATAGCCTGATTAATCTATCCTTCCCACGAATTAACTTTTCCTTTCATTCGTATCATTCACACATGCATGACACTTTGAATTTGAATTAGCCCGCGCTCGTGCTCCGAGGGGAAATTTCCAACGATCAATGCGGTGACAAATCGGGGTATAGGAAGGTGGTGGCCGCATTGCATTCTCTAAATTCAGTAAATTGTCATCGTCAACCGTGTAATTGAATGGGATTATTTTGACATTTTAAAACGCTTGAAATATCACAAACAAATAGGCCGATGTTGATAAATAATATATATACAAGCTAAAACCGTTGGGGTTCGATAATGAACCCCACAAAACTAACCGACTATATTGGAAAATGCCATACGGCCGGGCGGTTTCACAAGTTGCCGGCTCGAACATGTCATCCGCCGCCTGGGTATAGGTTTGACGTCTGATGACTTTGTCCGCATAATGTGCTGAAAATGTGAATTATTTTTTAGAACCTTGACAATTTTCCTAAAATAGTGCTTATCAGGACTTTATAGGTGTATGACTTCAATATTGACAAAGAGTAAACACAGGATAGTCCCACCATGGAAGAAATGGTCCCACTGTTAGTGCATGCAGTGGTTGTCTCGGTCCCAGCGGGTTTGTGTTCCTCTGTCATTAAACAAACCGTCTGATGACAACCCCGAAATGACGATCGTTGATTGGTTAATGCATTTCCAAATAAAACTGTTTTCAATTGGCTATAGGACGTGACTTGTGTAAGTGACACTAAACATCATTATGCCCTCCACTTTGTAGATACCGCGAACGAAAAATGTACGCTAGCTTTAGCAACCACTGAGGCGCCGATCGTCTTATATCGCCTTTCATGTACGTGACAAGCGCGTACTCACGTACATTGTGTGGATTTATGTAACCGCATAGATGTCCATCAACTGCTGCATGCGCTGAATCCCAGCGTTGATTGACAGCAAAATTTAACGCCAGTATTTGGGAGTTAATGTTCAGCCAATCAGAAAAGACATACTATGGGGTTGACGGAGGAGCACAAATCGGCTGGGACCGAGACTAATGCAGTCCACTTGGTGTTGTAGCGCATGCTCTGTACTATTGATCTGTCCATGTGTTTACTCAGGGAATTTATTATGATATCGGGAATTGCCTGTCACACATGATCGCTCACAGTGACGTAGGCAATCGGTCGGACCTCATCTGGCCAAAACATATTGAATAATTGACCCAGGTCAGCATACGGCCATATCCTTCCCGACATGCTTAGAAGCCAAGTCCGTAGAAGATATTATTCTTGTGATCTACACACTATGTACACATATACATTTAGCCACATTTTATTATACGATAAATACGAATTTATTAAACATGGTAACAAATATTCTCTAGCAAATCGGTTATACGATGGAACTGGTAGGCATATTATAAGTTCGGGATATTAAATATCTTCCTGACCAGCCAGATCTACGCATGGTCAAACTGACGAGGATCGACGAGTGTCAAACCGACGCAAACTGGCTTAGTCTCCACATCAACCAGTTTGGTTCCGCCCCCTCCACAGGAAGCGTAACCAAACTGGCTGCGTAGGAGACTAAAACTGGTTGTGTAGGAGACTAGGTCGGACCTCATCTCTCCACATCGATTGTGACCTTTAGTCCCCGACATTGCCCTTATGAACTCACATCCTCCTGGTTTACTGCAGAACTTATTTTTTGCATTTTATGTCGTTCAAATAAAGGTTTCAGGAAAGAGAGAGGTAAAGACATTATTGAGGTTACAAGTTCAAGCTTTGGGGTAGATGTTGCACGTTGCTGTTACGAAAATGACGTCACTTCCTACTGAAACGTATTACAACATGGTGAAAACCTTGCCCTCGTAATCATAATAGAAATAGGGAAAAGACTGATTGTTTTTGTTCAGGTAAAACCTCCCTTTCTCTTAGAATTTTAACAGTACCATAGTTACGAAATAATACGCTGTCAGCAGTGATTGGCAATGTAACAATATTGTGCAGCTGCTTTTGACCAATAGCTATCGATGATATTTGCATTATCAAATGAAATGCATACCAAGTATGTCCCTAATTTCCTTATAACTGGTTGCTGGGACACTAATTTCTGATGACCCCTGGCACGCAGGTGTGCGAGGACACAAGGGCCCCTGTACTCATAGTCTGTAGACTCTAAGAACTAGTTATAATAGTCCGGGGGATGTGCAAAACTAGAAAATTTAGTCCACCGGACCATAATTTCTAGGAATATAAGTCCTGCCAGTAGGGATAAGTGTCCGCGGGTGGTTCTTTAAAGTATTGAAAACTTCTAAAAACAACCAACAGCTAAAGAACCTATTTTTCTACAAGGAATATTTAAAGTAACAAATGTTGTTAACCAAAAACTATAGTTTTTGGTAGAACCTTCTACTTAAAGAACCGTCAAAGAACCCGCCAATAAAGAGCATTTGTATAGCAATAAAAAAGGATTTAGAACTAAGTAGGGTAAACTCTGCTAATCATTTTGAATACGAAGAATGTCTTTCTGATATCAAATAATTTTCATTTTTTGAAATTCACGATATAATACAAATTTTATGACAAATTATTAAAACGACCTAATTTTTTTGGTGTTTTGGGGAAAAAATCCATATCTTCAATACGAAAGGTCAAAATTTTCAATTGATCGTCGGCTTTTCATCCCACCTACATACACTTAAGTATAAATCATCAGATTTATAAAGTTTACCTCGAGTAATGTTAAATATCAAAAATATCAATTTTTATTCATTTGCAATAAAATGTGTATTACTTTGCGAATTTCAAAACAAAAATTGATATCAGAAGGACATTCTTCGTATTCAGAATGCAATTCGATATCTCTGATGTGCTCTAATGTCCCACAATAAATACTGTCCAAACGTTCATACCCCATCCCTTAAGTAAATCTAGTCATCCAGACACAGTGACATCGCCCCGATATCTCCATTGCAGAAATCGCCATGGTAGGTTGAATCCACAGCCACGCATGACCATTTTGTTCCGACCTATTTAATACATACTGCAGTTACTGTCCGTTTTCCTATACACAATACACAGTGCTCTTACCATTGACGGGTAACCTCTACAAATAGTATAGAAAATTGCCTAGTTAACGTCGCCGTGTGTAAAATAACCGGCCAATATCATAAAGTACTCTTCTGAAAATATAGTTTTGTAACATGTCCTAACTTGTTAGCGAATTCAGATGTTTGGAAATATTCGCACTTTGGTGTTTTAGTGTATGTTATAGGTAATAAGACATTGCCTAGTTAACGTCGCTGTGTGAAAAATAACCGGACAATATTAAAAATACTCTTCTTAAATTCTAGAAAATATAGTTTTGTAACATGTCCTAAATTTTTAGCTAATTTAGGTGTTTGGAAATATTCACACTTTGGTGTTTTAGGAAGGATATGTAAACGACAGATAACACCAAAAAATATGAAGAAATTATTTCCAAACCGTGTTAAGTCTGCAAACCATTATGCTTCTCATTTTCAAGAACGTTGGTTAACAATAAGCACACTATTGTCTCATTTCGTAAACAAAAGCGGGCACAATATTGTTACCTTTGCGTTCGCTTTATAATCGTTCACCCAACTGAAACTATAATTCCAGCTCATTGCTCATTGCACAGGTAAAACAGAAACATGTGTCGTGTAGATTTAACCAGAGAAGATCTGATTTAATCAGTTGAGCTGTTTTCAATGAGTGTTATCTTGGTTTAATAACTTTCAATAGGGTTTAAGTCCTGCAAAGGTCGTGATGAATTCTACTGTAGACATGACTGCATCATGAGTTTTGAGATGCATAATGGGCCGAGGGCCATCCGACTAAGGCTATTGACAATAGCCTGGTGACTGATCTCTGTACGGTCAGTGAGCATGGTATACGCCATGAGGTCATCTGCTTTTAGACTGCCTCCACGAGTGGCCTACGCTGCGCTATAGTTCGGCACATATAAAATAAAAAAAATTGTAAGTTTTTGAGCTCAATACGCACGGTTCTTTCTCAATACACAAGCTAACGACTATCATATCCATTCAACACATATATTCAAGTGTAAGCATAAAAAATATGGCTTCTTTAGAATAAAAAAAATACGGGAGATATTCATCATTTTCTAACCCGGTATCCAAAGATTTATCGTCTGAATATCAAATCGTGCATAGCACATTCACGTGTATCGATCCCGGGTATTCATTTTAGTGTCTCTGCTGTACAATGTAAATATTAACCAGGCGATGTCGGTGTGCCAGACATACCTGTTTTTTAGAGCAACCAACGTTGCGACCGTAACCTACGGTCTTTAGCTGGGTTGTGATACGACCTTAGTCACTTCCGGTCAGCTGGATCCCGGGGCTGGAACAGAAGATGACGTCATCCGGCGAGGAAGGTCCCTGATAACACCATCGCCATCTTATGGTCCAGCTGACCTGAAGTGATCAAGGTCGTATCACAACTTTTTGAAACCAAACCTTCCTGCGATTAAAATCCATGTAATGCAATTTAATACTACCGTGACATCTGAGTATGGAACTGCAAGCAATAAGAGACATTCGTTGTTACATGTAAATGTAAAGTCCAGTATTTGTTTAATTATATTCTTTAATTAACAATAATGTTTGATAAATTGTATTCTGTTACAGAGATGGCGAGCGAAATCTACAGCCTTAGCATGGCTTTTTTCGCTGTAGTTGTGGTCCTCACCATGCAGACGGCTTCCACAAACAGTGAGAAAATGACAGCATACAAACCCAAATATTCTACCAAAACTGGTTACGATTTAGCTTTTGACTCAAATAACATCTTAAGGAGACACTTGCCATGGAAGGAGCTTTTTAACCAAACCGTTTCTGACCTACAAACGTGTACTCCTGCAGGCATATATGCTGTTTACCGCCACGGTTCACGGTATCCAAACATGAAAGATATAGGAAACTTCAGTTTACTTCTGAAAAGAGTTAAAGAGAATCGTGTGAATCCCGAATATGATGTTTTGCAAAATGGAAAAGAAATGCCTATGGAACTGCAAACAATGCTATCAAATTCAGGGGAAAAAGAATTAAAGGATCTTGGTCTGCGATTAACGAATAGATTTGCGGAACTGTTTCCAAGTGGGTTTCAACTCAGTGAATTTGCCTTTCAGAGTACACACGTTTCAAGAGTAACAAACAGTACTTTATCATTTATTAAGGGTCTTATTAATGATGATAACATTTCTGCAACTGTCTCAAGTGCACAAACCGGGGTACAAACAGAGAGCAAGTTGATTGTTTCTCGCCAGTTATCGATATCTAAAGAAAGTGTTAATGTTACTCTATATAACAAATCTGCTGACAATCTACTGAGATTTTTTGATGTATTTGAAGAATGTCTTAATCAAACAAATGAGGAGGAGAAGAAGTTTCTTGAAAAAAGCGATGAGGTAGGCGCCATGCAACATCGACTGATTGAGAAACTTAGTGTTCCTGGATCAAAGGAAAAGTTCAATCTGTCAAGAGGTACACAAACATTTTAATGACTTTTAAAACTAGGAAACTATATATTTTTGATATAATGACATTAACATTACATCATTTCCGTTTTTCAAGATAATCAAAACTAGTTATTGAATCACATGAAATATTGAAATAGCATCTAGTTTACAATCGGCGTCTTTTCTAGACACATATCGTTGTACCATTACCATTGCCATTAGGGAACCTATCTGAAATATTTTCAAACTGTAACCTGTAAGAGTTTGGAACCAATTTTCAATGTGGCGGATCATTCGTTTTTTAATACGAAATAATATTACATTAACACGTCGTTTTAAAGACTTACGCGATCTCTTTATTTTTTTATATTATTTTTTTAAAGAAATCATGGAGACCTCTACGCGTGCTATAAAGTTTGTCACAGAAATCTTTTACAAATGTACACTGACTCTGATTGTAGATGTTTTCATGTTACGATTTGTCATAGAATACATAAAGGAATCTGACCGTCTGAGATAATGTAAAAAACACACTTACCGGGTTTAAAGTACAAAATTCACATTAATTTTGACTAATTACGTATTCATCTTCATTATCTTTGTATCCATACAGATGATGCAGTAAATATAGCAAAGCTGTGTGGTTATGAACTTGCTCTCTTTAACTACTCCCATTGGTGTACTCTTCTGTCAGATGAGGACCTGTCTGTGTTTGAATATAAACTAGACCTGAAGCATTACTGGAACAGATCTTATGGTCATCCGGTTAACTATTGCGTGGGATGCAATCTGGTGCAAGATATCATTAACTACTTTGATCAAGTCACGAGCAATCGAATTGAGTGAGTACTCCGCGAAGAAATATTTTTTCAAAGCAAAAGCGCGGTTGGCTTGGCGTTAGTTTACTCTTACTTTATTGTGTTGGCATCCACAAAATCCACAATTAATACCGAATGCATTTAAATTGCCTTAAGGTACTTTCCCAGCAAATACAAAACGTTTTTTAAACGTTTTAAACAGGTAATATTTTGGGTTTTGGTAAAAACGTTTTAATAACATTAAATGTCGGGCCATATAAAATTCATGAAAACGTTTTAAAACGTTATGAATGAAAATGTTTTTGTAAAAATGTTTTTTGCTAACATTTTTGCCAAATATTTTGTCAAACACTTAGGCCTAAATAACAATATGTTAGACTTTTTACAGCAAGTTATCAAAAAATGTTTTTGAATGTTATGAAAACGTCTTATACTCTTTATATAACCCGTCATTTAAACGTTTTCTGGCAACCTTTTCTAATCTTTTGCGTCTGATATCAAACACTTTTTGTGTTTACCTTTAACCCTCCTCTTACCATGGAAATAGTAGATGAGAAGGAATCACAACTAACCATCATCAAAGTTCCAAACACATTGCCGACATGTACATTGACGTTTCTATACACGTCAACCACTATAGTTATATATCATAATGGTCATCGGTGACGTAACATTTCTATGACATGACATTTTCAATTCTAAAGCTGCAGTCAAGCGACCAATGCTTATGGACTAAATGCGGCCTTGTGAGCAGGAAAGGGCGGGAAATATGAATGCATTATGGGACAGATGGGATAACATAGCCAAAAATAATGCCTTGTGGGAAGGATGTATTACTAAAATCGGAAGTAGAAAGTCATATATTTGAAACATTTAGGGGCAAATTTACCTATGTTGGCGGTCTGGGGCACATGTGAAGGCAATTTGATAGAATTGATTTTCCGTTTGTCTTATGATAGAATCTGTTCCCATTTTTCGGAAACAATCGGAACGTTAAAAGTGCGCTTCATCAACTAAGGTCACAACAACCGGTTCAAAATTTGTTTGTGCGCAAAGATTTATCGCTATGAATTTCCAGTTATGCTACCAAATCACGCTGATGGCGGCAATATGAGTGTCCTCAAAAGGGAATTTGTTGAGTCCTCTTCCTTTGTAATGAAGAATAGATAAGCGGGATTAGTCACAGGCGATCGATTTCGTTGTGATTCCTTCTCATCTACTATTTCCATGCTCTTACCAAGCCATTTTTGTAACATCGTTTACAAAGGGGGTGGATACCACCCCCTCTAGAGTTGTTTTATTAAGCACCCGGTACTTATGATTTTGGTCCCAATCAATAGCTATGGTCTTTCTCTTTCCATTGAAATCAAATTACCAACATGCCTAGTCACAGTGACGTCATAACTTCCACGAGGCATCAAAACTTGCCAAAATCCAAAATCACATGTTTTCCTATGGGATTTTTTGTTGTTGAAAGTTGGATTTTCACCCGATTATTCAATTATTAGAATAATCAAAGAGTTTTAGGCCCACCCTGATAAGAAATAGGTCAAATACACAAAAAGGTCAACAAAGTACTGTACAAAGTCTATTAGTCAACCACCCCTCCCTCCTACATCTCGTAATATTTTCGCTTAAATGACCGGAAAGGATGAACTTACAACTACCTAGACAGTGGCGTAGCTAGGGCTTGTGGCGCCCAGGGCTAAAGATACATAATGACGCCCCCCCCCCCGAATCTTGAAACAATTGAGCGGAAAATGTGCACATTTATAGGGCCTACCACTAATTAATTATTAAGTATTAATTGATTATAATGAAGTTGAATATCGGTCTTAAATTGATCTTTCAAATAATTTTGTGCTAATTTTGACTTTCGTCGCTTGGAGATGCTGAGTTGGTAAATTCGGCGCCCCCGGGCACGTACCCCCACCTGCCCTCTCGTCGCTACGCCACTGTACCTAGACTCACATGACGGTAACCCTTTTTTGGTAAGAGTAACGTTAAGCAATTTTTGCTAGTGTCAAAGATCACGAGGTTTTACTTCTACCGTTTAATTGTTATCTTTTTAGCGCACGGAAAGGAGTCTTCAAGTTTGCACATGCAGAAACCATAATACCTCTGGAGAGCCTTCTTAACCTGTACAAAGACACAAAACCTCTCACAGCATCGACTTATCAGGAAAATCAAAATCGTCAGTTTCGAACCAGCTGGATGGCGCCATTTGCGGCTAACGTTGCCTTCGTGCTATTCGAATGCCCCAGTAATGGTGATTTGCCGGTTAATAAAGTTGAAGTCCTTATAAACGAGTTGCCAGTTCAGTTACCGTTTTGCCAAGGTGGTTTGAGTTGTGAATTAAGGGATTTTGCAAAGCACGTCAAAACATTAATAGAAACATGTAATGTTAACAATACTTGTAAAGAGAATTGTAGTTCAGAAAGTTGCGTGTCTTTTGAGTGCAACGCGTGGACTACATTTTGTTTAACAGTAGTTAGTATCATCATAAGTGTATGGATTCCCTAGAAAAAGGCGTAAATACACGGGGAGTAGAGGATTTATGCCCTTATAACCACCCTTCCCCGATGTTTTGCATATGGTCATGACAAAATACCTTATATTTGATTAAATTGACGTGTGAGGGTATCTTTGTGAATTTTGTCCCCCAAGTATTCACCAAATAATTGCACAAATTTAAGTTCAAAGTGCAAAACATTTATATCTTCTCAGGGGGTATCCCCCTCAGATCCCCCCTCCGTGAGTAAGGGACCAAATACGATGCATCGTAAAAATGTTATTAAATGGTGTTTATCATCCCCAATGTCAACGATAAATTTACACCACTGTACCCAGATGATTTACTTTGATATGCGTAGAGTTCATTCGCCTTTCTCAAAAGTAGTGCATTGGACCATGGACCCATCATAACAGGTGTTGTGACGATAATTCATTCGATAATTGAATATTGATCCTTGTGCCTTAAGGTTAAATACAATTGACTTTCAAGGCTTGAATCCAGAGGGGCGTAAGTTAATAATGGAAACAGCCATGCAGAAAAGAATGAACTCACGCGTACAATAGTGTATCAATCTGAACTAGGCACGGACAAACCGCGGCTCGTGAGTCATCCTATATGTTGGGATAGGGAGGGGGCGACCATGATAGGACTATATGGGCTGATGGGGGGGGGGGGGCTGATTGGGGGTGATTGTGGGCAGCCGTTTCCGGCAATTTTCTGGGCAATTTTCCTTTGGATTTTCTAAATTTTCAATTTTTAAAATTATCCTGGATGATATCTGTCGCAATGCTTCTATAGGCTATAACAGGCCTATAGTAGGCCTATGCATACCCTGATTATATGCAATATACACAACAATAACTACAACAATAATAACAAAACCTACAACCAATATTTTGTTAATCTAATTTGTAAAAATATATTCATAGGCCGCGCCTATTTTATAGACTAGTATAGGCCTAAAAATTGCTGAATTATATTATGAAAAAAACCCGGGCAAAAACAATCAATCGCTGCAGTCAGAAAGAAAGAAACGAACAAGAAAAACGAAAAAAAGTGAGAGAAAAATAAACTAAATGGAATGGATCACATAGGGACTCGAACACGTACCAACATTTTCCAGCTCAAAACTATAGTATTATATAGTAGAGCGTAAGTCCACTGGGGCACATGACAATGATTGATCTCAAACTGATACTTATGGAACAGTGCATACCAGGCTCTTATGATAAACAAGCTTGTTACCGCTGTCAATGTCGGAGGTATCGATGGCGAAAAACCTCGTTTTTTGCAAAAGTAGCTTACATTTGGAGTGAAATTCAAATGGTAAAGTAAGAGACAGACATTTGAGAAATAATGTAGGCAGTTAGAAATCAAAATTAACGTTCCACAATCCAGATATCGATAATGTAACAAAACAGTGTTTTGTGGTACAAGCTTCTCGAAAAGTGTTCCCAAAAACGGGCTAATAAAATTTAATCGGTACTGTATCTTGTTCTTCCCCATGGCAACATTATTTCTTTGGTCGATTTGCAGTACAATAAAAAAAAAAGAGAAAATAATCACTCGGCGTGGTTTTATACGGAGCGAACATTTGAAAAAAACTGCAAGGAACGCGTTTTTGATCTTTTGAACATGGTGCGTAAAAATGGGCACGGTGAAATTGGCTCGAGATTAGAGATTAGAGATTAGACATTCGTTATTACGTTGAATATTACACTTTCAATCGTTTTTCTGCATCGATCAAGGGTACTGGAGTCATTTGAGACCGTTATTTGGGCGAATTTCGACCTAAAACCCACTTTTATGCATCGGTCAAGTGTTCTCGAGTATTTTTACACCATTTTTGGACATTCAAAAATTTTAGCCAAAAATTTCAAAATTTTTGAACTTCGTTAGTTGGGCTAATTTCGACGTAATAATCACTTTTATGTATCGATCAAGTGTTCCGGAGTATTTTGACACTATTTTTGGACATTCACAAATTTTTGCCAAAAATTTCAAAATGTTTCAACTTTGTTATTTGGGCGAATTTCGACCTAATAACCACTTTTATGTATCGACCAAGTGTTCCGGATCATTTTGACACTATTTTTAGACATTCAAAATTTTAGCCAAAAATTTTAAAATTTTTGAACTTCGTTATTTTTGATAAATTTCGACCTAAAACCCACTTTTATGTATCGGTCAAGTGTCCTCGAGTATTTTTACACCATTTTTGGACAATCAAAATTTGAGCCAAAAATGTCCACATTTTTGAACTTCGTTATTTGGGCGAATTTTGACCTGAAACCCACTTTTATGCATCGGTCAAGTGTTCTCGAGTATTTTGACCCCATTTTTGGACATTCAAAAATTTAAGCCAAAAATTTCAAAATTTTTGAACTTCGTTATTTGGGCTAATTTCGACCTAATACTCACTTTTATGCAACGGTCAAGTGTTCTCGAGTATTTTACACCATTTTTGGACATTAAAAATTCAAAATTTTGAACTTCGTTATTTAGGCGAATTTCGACCTAATAATCACTTTTATGCATCGGTCAATACAAGTGTTCTCGAGTATTTTTACACCATTTTTGGACATTCAAAAATTTTAGCCAAAATTTTTTAACTTCGTTATTTGGGCTAATTTCGACCTAATAATCACTTTTATGCATCGGTCAAGTGTTGTCGAGTATTTTTACACCATTTTTGGACATTCAAAAATTTTAGCCAAAAATTTCAAAATGTTTGAACTTCGTTATTTAGGCGAATTTCGACCTAATAACCACTTTTATGTATCGGGCAAGTGTTCTTGAGTATTTTTACACCATTTTTGGACATTCAAAAATGTTGGCCAAAAATGTCAAAATTTTTGAACTTCGTTATTTTTGATAAATTTCGACCTAAAACCACTTTTATGTATCGGTCGAGTGTTCTCGAATATTTTTACACCATTTTTGGACATTCAAAAATTTTGGCCAAAAATTTCAAAATTTTTGAACTTCGTTATTTAGGCGAATTTCGAACTAATAACCACTTTTATGTATCGGGCAAGTGTTCTCGAGTATTTTTACACCATTTTTGGACATTCAAAAATGTTGGCCAAAAATTTCGAACATTTTTGAACTTCGTTATTTTTGATAAGTTACGAGCTAAAACCCACTTTTATGTATCGATCAAGTGTGCTCGAGTATTTTTACACCATTTTTGAACATTCACAAATTTTAGCCAAAAATTTCAAAATGTTTCAACTTCGTTATTTGGGCAAATTTCGACCTAATAACCACTTTTATGTATCGATCAAGTGTTCCGGATCATTTTGACACTATTTTTGGACATTCAAAATTTTGGCCAAAAATTTCAAAATTTTTGAACTTCGTTATTTTTGATAAATTTCGACCTAAAACCCACTTTTATGTATCGGTCAAGTGTCCTCGAGTATTTTTACACCATTTTTGGACAATCAAAATTTTAGCCAAAAATTTCCACTTTTTTGAACTTCGTTATGTGGGCGAATTTTGTACCTGAAACCCACTTTTATGCATCGGTCAAGTGTTCTCGAGTATTTTTACACCATTTTTGGACATTCAAAAATTTTAGCCAAAAATTTTGGCTCAAAAATGCATTTTTAGACATTCGAGATTAGAAATTAGACATTCGTTATTCCGCATTATGTTGATCTAAAAACCACTTTTCTACACAGATCACGTGTCCAGGAGTAATATGACACCATTTTGACCTTCCCGAAAATAGTTGACCCAAAAAATTGCATTTTTAGACATTCGTGATTAGAAATTAGACATTCGTGATTTTCGAAAAGTGTCATATAAAAACTACTTTTCTACACCGATCAAGGGCCATGGAGTCATCTGACACCACTTTTGACATCAAAAAATTTTGACCCAAAAATTGTATTTTAGACATTCGAGATTAGAAATTAGACATCCGTTATTCCGCAGAATTTCGATCTAAAATCCACTTTTTTACACCGATCACGTATCATGGAGTCATTTGACATCATTTTAAGACATTTTTGCACTTTAGACATTCGAAACATTTTGACCAAAAAATCTCAATTTTTAGACATTCGTTATTTCGCAGAATTTCGACATATAACCACTTTTCTACACAGATCACGTGTCCAGGAGTAATATGACACCATTTTTGACCTTCCCGAAAATAGTTGACCCAAAAAATTGCATTTTTAGACATTCGTGATTAGAAATTAGACATTCGTGATTTTCTAAAAGTGTCATATAAAAACTACTTTTCTACACCGATCAAGGGCCATGGAGTCATCTGACACCACTTTTTGACATCAAAAAAATTTTGACCCAAAAAATTGTATTTTTAGACATTCGAGATTAGAAATTAGACATCCGTTATTCCGCAGAATTTCGATCTAAAATCCACTTTTTTACACCGATCACGTATCATGGAGTCATTTGACATCATTTTAAGACATGTTTGCACTTTAGACATTCGAAACATTTTGACCAAAAATCTCAATTTTAGACATTCGTTATTTCGCAGAATTTCGACATATAACCACTTTTCTACACAGATCACGTGTCCAGGAGTAATATGACACCATTTTGATCTTCCGAAAATATTTGACCCAAAAATTGCATTTTAGACATTCGAGAATGGAAATTAGACATTCGTGATTTTCGAAAAGTGTCTTATAAAAACTACTTTTCTACACCGATCAAGGGCCATGGAGTCATCTCACACCACTTTTTGACATTCGTTATTCCGCAGAATTTCGATCTAAAATCCACTTTTTTACACCGATCACGTGTCATGGAGTCATTTGACATCATTTTAAGACATTCGACACCACTTAAAGGTGAACCTCATTGAAAATAAAGTTATATATCAATGGAAAGCTTATGATGTCAGGAAGCAGAAAAGAATATTTTTATTTGCATAGCGTACCAGGCTAGACATAATCTCCATGCTAAGATTGGATATTGGCACCCCCCCTAAATTACAAAACGAAATCGTTCAAATTGGGCGCTTTCGTTGATGACGTCAGGCCAGGGACACACAGTTACTTCCGGGTTTGATTGTAAACACAATGTCCGTGTATTACTGTGGCATGCATCGGGCCAATGCACGAATTCAGTCATTGTCAACTTACTTTACATGAAAATATCTTCAATAAAATAAGAATAACATGAAGGAAATATCATGATCAAATTAAGAATGAAGTTCCTGAATAAAGTGTGTGGATTTAAAAATGGGAAAAGTGCTGGCCGGGGTGATTTGGGATAGGCCAAGCCATCCACGATATGCATAGGGAATATTACAGTAAAGTACGAAGAGCGAAGATTCGCCGAAGAACCGGAATGAAAACAGATTACAAAAAAATAACTGCTAGTGCTACCAGTTCAGATCGTCACACCAAGTTGAGATGAATTTATCACAATGAGAAAATGAAGGAATAGAATAAGGTACATGTACAGGATTGGTAGAAAAGTGGTTTTTAGCTCGAAATTCTGCGAAATCACGAATGTCTAATTTCTAATTTTGAATGTCTAAAAATGCAATTTTTGGGTCAAAAATTTGTTGATGTCAAAAAGTGGTGTCAGATGACTCCATGGCACTCGATCGATGAGGAAAAGTGGTTTTTATATGGCAATTTTCGGAAATCACGAATGTCTAATTTCTACTCTCGAATGTCTAAAAATGCAAATTTTGGGTCAAAATGTTCGGGAAGGTCAAAATGGTGTCATATTACTCCAGGACACGTGATCTGTGTAGAAAAGCGGTTTTAGGTCGATATTCTGCGAAATAACGAATGTCAAAAAATTGAGATCTTTTGGTCAAAATTTTTCGAATGTCTAAAGTGGTGTCCAATGTCTGAAAATGATGTCAAATGACTCCATGACAAAATGGTGTCAAATATATGTAGAAGACTTGAAGTATACATAAGAGTTGTTTTAGGTCGAAATTTGGCCAGATAACGAAGATACAAAAATTTGAATATTTTGGCCAACATTTTCGGATGTCCAATCATGGTGTCAAATATATGTAGAAGACTTGAAGTATACATAAGAGTTGTTTTTAGGTCGAAATTTGACCAGATAACGAAGATACAAAATTTTGGGTATTTTGGCCAAAATTTTCGGATGTCCAAAAATGGTGTCAAAAGACTTAAGAAGACTTTAAGTATACATACCAATCGTTTTTAGGTCAAAATGTGGTTAGATAACGAAGATACAAAATTTTGACATTTTTGGCCACATTTTTTCGGATGTCCAAAAATGGTGTCATATTACTCCAGGACACGTGATCTGTGTAGAAAAGCGGTTTTAGGTCGATATTCTGCGAAATAACGAATGTCAAAAAATTGAGATCTTTTGGTAGATAACGAAGATACAAAATTTTGACATTTTTGGCCACATTTTTTCGGATGTCCAAAAATGGTGTCAGAAGATTGTAGAAGACTTAAACTATACATTTCAGAGTTTGATTTTAGGTCGAAATTTGGCCAAATAACGAAGATCCAAAATTTTGTATATTTTGGCAAAAGTTTTTGGATGTCCAAAAATAGTGTCAAAAATTGTAGAAGACTTGAACTATACATAAGTTGTTTTTAGGTCGAAATTTGGCCAGAAAACGAAGATATAAAATTTTGAAATATTTGGCCAAATTTTTTGAATGCTCCAAAATGGTGTCAAAAGACTTAAGAAGACTTAAACTATACATAACAGTTGATTTTAGGTCGAAATTTGGCCAGATAAGGAAGATACACAATTTTGAGTATTTTGGCCAAAATTTTCGGATGTCCCAAAATGGTGTTAAACGACTTACGAAGACCTGAACTATACATTACAGTTGTTTTTAGGTCGAAATTTGGCCAGATAACGAATATACCAAATTTTTGAGTAATTTGGCCAAAATTTTCGGATGTCCAAAATGGTGTCAAAAGACTTACGAAGACCTGAACTATACATAAGAGTTGTTTTAGGTCGAAATTTGGTCGATAACGAAGATGCAAAATTTTGACATTTTTGGCCAAATTTTCGGATGTCCAAAAATGGTGTCAAAAGATTGTAGAAGACTTAAACTACACACAAGAGTTTGATTTTAGGTCGAAATTTGGCCAAATAACGAAGATACAAAATTTTGTATATTTTGGCCAAAATTTTCGGATGTCCAAAATGGTGTCAAAAGACTTACGAAGACCTGAACTATACATAACAGTTGTTTTTAGGTCGAAATTTGGCCAGATAACGACGATGCAAAATTTTGAGTATTTTGGTCAACATTTTTGGATGTGCAAAAATGGTGTCAAAAGACTTATGAAGACCTGAAATACATAAGAGTTGTTTTAGGTCGAAATTTGGTCAGATAACGAAGATGCAAAATGTTGACATTTTTGGCCAAATTTTTCCTATGTCCAAAAATGGTGTCAAAAGATTGTAGAAGACTTAAACTACACACAAGAGTTTGATTTTAGGTCGAAATTTGGCCAAATAACGAAGATACAAAATTTTGTATATTTTGGCCAAAATTTTCGGATGTCCAAAAATAGTGTCAAAAATTGTAAAATACTTGAACTAATACATGACAGTTGTTTTTAGGTCGAAATTTGGCCAGATAACGAAGATACAACATTTTGGGTATTTTGGCCAAAATTTTCGAATGTTCAAAAATGGTGTCAAAAGACTTAAGAAGACTTTAAGTATACATACCAATCGTTTTTAGGTCAAAATGTGGTCAGATAACGAAGATACAAAATTTTGACATTTTTGGCCAAATTTTCGGATGTCCAAAATGGTGTCAAAAGATTGTAGAAGACTTAAACTATACACAAGAGTTTGATTTTAGGTCGAAATTTGGCCAAATAACGAAGATCTTAAATTTTGAATATTTTGGCAAAAATTTTCCAATGTCCAAAAAATAGTGTCAAAAAACTGTAGAAGACTTGAACTATACATATAAGTTGTTTGTAGGACGAAATTCACAAAAATAAGGAATTTCAAAAATTTTATATTTAACGTATAGAATTATTCAATTGCGAATGTCTAATCTCTAATCTCTAATCTCGAGCCAACTTCACCTCGCTTAAAAATGATTTAAACGAAGGATTTTCAAACGGATTCTAAAAATGTGTATAAACACACAAAAACAATGTAAAGATACATCCATGCACCAACATTTAACTCACTGCGATATTTGATTGCTGAGAAAACGCGGTTTTAGAGAACAACTTTATACGTCTTTTATGCGTTTTTTATACGTTTCTCTGTGTAACCTTAAGCCATGATAACCATTGATCAAGTGAACATTTTTATATCCGTGCATCAATTGCACTGATTGAAGCGATGTTTTGTTTGTGCTTTGATAATGACTTCACTCCTTGTTAACCCTGCAACCGATACAGACGTGCCTAGGATTGGCTCATGGTGTTTAGTTAGATTGGTCAACATGATGGCGATTATATTCTTATCATGTCTTGCACGTGAATCATATTCAATTATACTTATTATGATGCGATGTAACTCTGGTAAGATTTATTATTAAAACACACACTATGTATTTTGATCAGTTGGTCTGATGATGTAAATTCATAATAAATTGTTTAACTTAATTTCTGTTTCATCTGGTTCATTTCGTGATAGTCATTCCCGTTCCCGTCCATTCCCTCAAAATTCTAAAAGCGAAATGTAAGAAAGGGTAGATTTAAAAAAAAAAAAAATGGGAACGGGGTTAAATAAATAAATAACATGGAAACTGAAAATTACACGCTAAGCAGCAAATATTTAAAAAAATAAATTATGCAAGAAGGGACAGGTCTAGAAAAAAAAATTTACTTATTAACTTATCATGCTTATTTGGTGTGCGGGGTGAGATGAACAATAAAATAGCAATTCAGTATGGTATAAATCGCCATATTATTTACACTGTTCAGTGATTCTTCCCGTTTGAGTGATCGCTCCCATTTACTCAGCTAGTGGGGGCCCGTGCGGAGCGCGGGCACTCCCGCTAGTTTAAAATAAAAATGGTATATCATTTGACTTCAAACGATATCCAAAAGCGGGGTTATGGTTTGTTGAACTCTGTTCCTTCAACAAAATTGTACCTTTTTCAGTTCTATACGTGTCTCTTTTTCCACATTTCTAGTAATAAATATAAAACAATTTCAGTTTATTTACCAATTGACAAAACAGTCATAATTGGCGGTCATTTCAAATCATCCCCAAGTGAATGAGGTTCAGGAATGTCCTCTCATTGTTAATTGTTGGACAAAATACAATGCTTTGTTATCCACCACTTGAACAGGATATAGCCAAAGCAAACAAAGACAAGAACGATTTAAGGATTCTATAGAAATAGGTAGAAGCTTATTATCCTCTTCAGCAATATGATTATTGATTGGTTTAAACAGTGTTTGATGAGATACTTGTCGCACCAAATTGAGGTACCTATGAATACGACCTTCACTCACATTTTATATTGTATTTCAGAATACAATTTGCCGACTTTACGGCTCATTCGTAGCGTAGAGTCACATTTTAATAAAACGCAATATCATAAGGCGGTCGATGTTTGCGCGAATGGTAGATATGGGTGCGACACGCAAGCCTCAACGCATTTAACGCAAAGTGAAGGCCAACTGTCTAGGAAGGCATACGGCCGCCAAATATTGCAACAAGGAGTTTTGTGGGCCCCCGGGACATTGCCGAGGTTTAACGCGGCTGTGTACTCTACGTTGTTTCTTTCGCGAAATTTAGTTTTTGTGATATGTTTGTACTTTGTTATGTTTTTTATAAATACAAGGAATGAAAATTCAGATTTGTAAACTCCAACTGCAATATTGTATGGATTTCATTTCACTGTTCCGCTCGTGTTTAAAATTTAAAAGGAAAGAAAATCTTTGTTGTACCAGCAGGGTACACGCGCGCAACAACGCATCGCGTTGCGTATCGCGCAATTTGTTAACGCACAGATACGCTAAGCATACGCGACGCCTATCTGCATGCGCGGCGCATCTTATGGAAACACCACGGAAGCACTGATTTCACAAAAACCTACTGGTCAAATGGCTCCGTTTTAGCTGATATAATGCGGGTTTTTTCAAGATCTTTCCCCAGATTTAAATATCAAGTTATGAATGGATTATTTCAATGTTCATTTTCTCTGTAAAATGACGATTTAGGTACATGATAACTCAACAAATATAACATCTATAGGTAAGCAAATATGATCATCGTAAAAAGCATGATCGACTCAAGAAACAGTTTTCTCATTTTTTTATATTTTGGTCTATTTCCAATTTTAGGCATCATTTTGTGCAAATAGGCGTTTGTGAATTTTAAAAAGTTCAATTTGATGCCTTATATGGTCAATATCTAAAAAACTAAGGCCAATATCAAATAAATAAATAAACAGTTTTTGGAATGGAGCCTCAAGATTGAGCTAAAAACAAAATAAAATATTTTGGAAAGAGTGTTTTTTTGTTATGATGTACCTAACAAATATTGCCAAAAACTCACTTTTTTGTGATTTTCTTCATATTTGTTGTTTTTACCCCAAATCTGTATTTATATTAAGATTTATTGATGTCTTGCCTTTATAAAAATGTATACTTTTATATGTCTTGCGCGAATAATTACAAAGTTATTGCACTTTTACTACATGCATGTCTGAGAGTACACAGCCTCGTATGTGTCAGAAAGGGTCAATTACCAAAGAAATGCCTAACAGTTGCCAAATTTGGTCAGAAGGACCGTTGATGGGTGCGAATTGTGTTGTTCAGGTCAAAGATTAAGAAAGGGGTTACGCTGGTCATCTTAAAAAGCTTGAAGTGCTCTGGTACTAGTATAACAAAATCAAATAAGAGCTTTTTATCTCGCTACAAGCACCATGAGGGATTGGGGTTCAGATTCGGTATCCATAATACCCATCCATAACTCTATAATAAGAAGTAATGATTAGGTATTTTTAAGGGAGAATGCAAATTACATCGCGTCAGTTCGTTTGCGGTTTTTTAAACCCACATTGATGCGCGAAGTAGTACTATCCATGTACACGTGAGTTAGAGCACATGTCTTCGCAGACGCGTCAACGTAAGTTACAGTTTTTGATTATTTAACCCGAAAAATTGTCAGTTCTTTTTAATTTTTCATGAAAAATAACCCGGTTATTGTTTTTCTTTTGGTATTTTGATGTAAACAATCTTATAATAAATATAGGCCTACGTACAATCCAGAGGTGGTTAACGTGTTCGCTTTCATGTTATGATATCAGCTGGTTGAATGTGATGAAACTCCCTATTCATATCTACAGGGTGTCCCAGAAAAAATTACCGGGCGAATGAATTAGGACGTAAGTCGAGAAATAGACATCAAAATCCAAATATCTAAACATCAGCGTGTAGCCCATCTTATTCTGCATATTATACGCTAATTTTACTGGAATCGGTTGACTGATTGCGAAGAAATGAGCGATTACATAACGCATGCCTCAATTCACTTCATTCCAAGTTTGAAAGAAAGATCATTCAACACAATGCGCACTAGTGGTTAACACTGTTTAACACTGTCAATGGGCTTCATATTTTGTGCGGTGAAATCCTTTTCGTTCTTTTTAAACAATCTGTTTCTTTCAAACATCTAATTAGGTTTTGTTCAAATTTGAAAACCTGCACGATATTGAAAATGAAACCTTTACATGTACATAATTATGTAAGATGATGCTCGGTACTTGTAAATATCTTTTTTTCGTTAATGTTGATATAAATGTTTCATAAAGAATTATTGTATAAAGAATTCCAGCTGGCTTAAAAATTTATCAAACACATCAATGTTTTTGGAATATTTCCAAGAAATTGTAATGCAAAACATTAATGTTGCATGGAATCAAATATTACACATACAACTGTAAGCACCTGATTATTGTCATTCTTGGCTCAAATGATCTTTGGAAAGTTAAAGTATAACATATTTGTACAACCTAAAGAATTAAAGTTGGAAAGCTTCCAATTGCAGAAATCAAAGTTTTCTCGGACAAACTGTTATTTATCTTCAGTGAAAGCATGAAAAACATAACGCCGTCGGATTATAAAATAGATAATGTGGACTAAATTCAATGAGATACACAAACTTTAGGAAGTGGTGAATGAGTATGAAAAAGCACCTGTTGATCAAACTTGGAATGAACTTCATTAATTCCCGCATTATGTAATCGTTAATTTCTTCGCAACCAGTCAACCGAATCAAATATAATTTTCGTATGTGATGCACAATAAAATGGGCAATGCGCTACATTTTAATTTGTTTGATTCTGATGTCTATTTCTCGACTTACGTTCAATTTTATTCACTCGGTATTTTTTTCTGGAACACCCTGTATGGTACAATTTGCAGCACATTTCTCTAAAACTAGGATTTGCTATGTATTTCTTTTGTTTTCTCTCTCTGTAAAGTGGTTTTAGGCTCTTTTGGAAAATATATATTTGCAGACCAAATTTTGAGCAAACTTTTTCCCATAAAACCACAAGATTCATTGTAAAGGAAATAAGCATTATAAACCGAAAATGAAAATTGAAAACTGCATCTATATTCCTTAGACTCTTCGGGTCATGATATTGTTATACCAATTATTGCAAGGGCACTAGCACTGATTATGGCAACACCATATCGCTTTCAAAATGAAGGAAAAAGGTTGGATACACTCAGAGAAATATTTACAAAACATTATGTAAGTATAGAACCTCATAATAATTAAGTAAAATTTACCTCAGAACTATCTAATAATTACCAAAATTATGTAAAATTTTAATTAATTTTACCCAAATTAATTAAAATTTTACATAATTCGGTAAATATTACATAGTTCTGAGGTAAATTTTACTTAATTATTATGAGGTTCTATACTTACATAATGTTTTGTAAATATTTCTCTGAGTGTAGTTTGTTCTTTTTCTGTAGGTAAAAAGCAGGCGTTTTCAAATATCTGCAATACTCCGGAAAATGCCAAAGCCCATAACTTTGGAACGAAGTATACTTGGAACCCTAAATAAGTGTCAAAATCATCATTTAATGTGTACGCCCCACAGTGTCATCGCCCCGATATCTTCATGGCAGAAATCGCCATGGTAGATTGAATCCACCGCCACGCATGGCCATTATACATGTCGACCTGTTTAATAGTTCAGTCGCATAATAGGCTGAAGGACATCTGACTAAGGCTACTGAAAATAGCCCCGATTAGCTCGGTGACTAACCTCGCTGTGTGTCAGTCAAGCATGGTATGCCATAGGTCATATTCTTTTAGACAATCTTCACGATTTGCCTATACACTGCGCTATATAATTCGGCACATATAGACGATTCTTATAATTGGCACCTTTTCGCCGTTGATGGCGTTTCCGGCTCGGCTAACTCCAATTTAGCGGAACGGAAAACTGAAGGCGAGGCAGATTGTCCAGGAAGAATATAAACAAAAGTTTTTGATGAACATCAGTTTCAGAAACGTGAGTATGTTTTAGTACTTTTTAGATATGTGAGCTGCAAACGAATATGCGCAAAATGAATTTTATGTTATCAAGTTACGTACACATCGAAAATTAGTATAAACGGAACTGCCAATGATTCATATGCAGTGTTTTCTTTGTGAATTTGCGAAATGACACGGGTGTCGAATTCGGCAGTTATACGTCAAAGCGATCTTTTAAACAATTGAAACTTCCTTATTCTGTGTGGAATCAACGTCATTAATATCTGAAAAGAGTGATTATCAAGTTCTGATTTAAGGTTTGAATTGTTGATAGCCTAGTGCATGTCAAATTCTTCAGCCAAAAGTCAAAAAGAGAGTTGCTCAAGTCTCAATCATGTCAATGCGAATCTACCACAGTATATAGCACTAGCTGCAGGCAGTGAGTGCAGTCCTATGCAGAGCTCGAGAATTGATTTTGTAAGGATGTAGCTAGCACTAGGGATCATTTTGGTACATCACAATATATGTCATCTATTATTTTACTTGAGAGCTCTAGCTTAGAATCTGGTCTATAGTTAGTTTACGCGTTCAATGCTAGAGTACGTTGCTGTCATTGACATCATTTGTTATTATCGTGTTAAAGCCATATTATATTAAACATTTGCTGAGGAGAACGCCTTTCAAAAAATGTTAAATTCTGGTTTGTACACGATTGTAATGTACTTTAGTCAATAAAGATACTCTGCAAAAATCAAGACTCTAGGTGCTGTAGTTTTGTCAAAATCCGAGATTTTGAACAAAATGATGGATCCGGCGTTTTATTATAACGATGGAAATATTAGTCGAACACGTATGCACAGTACGTACACGGCATGCGGGATACACATACACAGATACCCCGAGGATCATACCGTATTACAACCGCAGGAGTAACATGCATGAGCGCTAGTAGTAAATTATACCCGCATGCGAAGCATGGACGGGTATATTGCCATTCTGTGGTTATACCCGCATGCGAAGCAGGGACGGGTATATTCTTATTCTGTGGTTTCTCCTCCTCCTCCTCCTCCTCCTCCTTCTTCTCCTCCATCAAACACATTATTCTGTCAAGGCTAGCGCTAAAACTACAAAGGCCCTTGGGCCCATATTTGGTACACTTATGGGCCCTACCCCGTAGAAGTGCCTTTTGCCCATCTTGGCCCCAGAGGTCAAAGGTCACGGGCCCCAGGGGCCCAAATGTGAAAATACAAAGCACGCCATTTCTCATCAAATGAAGGAGCCTCAGAGCCCTGAATTGGTACACTGATAGCCATAGGGGTACTCTATATTTACAAATATACAAGAGCCCCATATGTTATATATTATGGGCCCCATGGGCCCAAATGTTAAAATATGGTGCAACAGATTGACAAGCCTAGTTCTAAAAGTACAAGTTCACTAGGGCTCATATGTGGCATATGTATGGGCCCTAAGTTGTAGATGTGCCTTTTGCCCATTGTGGCCCCAGATGTACAAAGCTAGGGGCCCCAGGGGCCAAATGTTAAAACAAAGGGCCGGTGGTTTCTCAGCAAATAAAGTAGCTACAGGGTTCAGATTTGGTACACAGATATGTCTTTAGTATTATATTGTCATATGTATATATAACCCCCATATGGTACATAATATGGGCTCCAGGGCCCCAAACGCTAAAATATAGGGCCGGCCGTTACTCAGTAAATAAAGCAGCTACAATGCCCAGCTTGAGTCTACTGATAGCACTTGAGAATCATACTTCAACATATGTACATGAGCTCCATAAGTCATATATATTGGGCCCCAGGGCCCCAAATGTTAAAACAAAGGGCCGGCCGTTTCTCATCATATAAAGCAGCTTTATGGCTCAGAGTTTGTACACAGATTGCACCTGAGAATTACAGTGTTATATGTACATATGAGCCCCATATATCACATAATATTGGCCCCAGGGCCCCAAACGCTAAAACATAGGGCCGGCCGCTTCTCAGTAAATAAAGTAGCCACAGTGGCCAGCTTGAGTCTACTGATAGCACTAGAGAATTATAATTCAACAAAATTATGTACATGGGCCTCATCAATCCCATCATAAAGAAACAGTCTCTTGATCCTAATGATCTAAAAAATTATCGTCCTGTTGCTAACATCCCATTCTTGTCAAAACTAATTGAAAAACATGTTTTCAGGTGCATTAATGAACATATGGAAGAGCACAATCTAGGTGAGGAGCTTCAATCAGCTTACCGATCAGCACACAGTACCGAAACAGCATTCCTACAAGTTAAAACTGATATTATGTCATGTCTGTATAATCAGCAAGGTGTGTTCCTGGTCCTTTTGGACCTATCTTCCGCTTTTGATACGGTTGAGCATAGCGTACTCGTCAGAAGAATGGCAAATGAGATCGGCCTCTCTGGGACTGCACTAACGTGGTACAAGTCATATTTTGCTGAAAGATCTTCTAAAGTGTGCATTAACGGTACCTTCTCAGACTCACAAGACATGAATTATGGACTACCACAGGGCTCCATTGTTGGACCGGGCTCATTTAAGATCTATACCATACCTATTGGCCGTATCATCAGAAAACATCAACTGTCATTTCTCATGTATGCTGACGACATTCAACTTTATACCAGTTTTAATCCTGCGGACACATCTTCCATTCAAATTGCTCTTTCACGGCTAGCTACTTGTATCTCCGAGATCAAACTGTGGATGACAATGAACATGCTCATGTTAAATGACACCAAAACTGAGTTTTTGTTGCCGTGTCGAGAAATAATAAGCTCAAGATGCCTCCAGTTCACCTTGATCTTGGAACTGATATCATCCATCCTTCCGATACTGTACGGAATTTGGGCATTTTATTTGACACGCACATGCTTATGTCACCGCATATATCCGGACTTTGTAAATCTATTACTTTTCAGCTCCGCAACATATCTCGTATTCGCCGGTTCCTGGACACAGACTCATGTCATCACATTGTTAGATCTCTGGCACTTTCTCGCTTAGACTACGGCAATGCTCTTCTGTTAGGATCCAACAAAACAGATATTGCCAAACTTCAACGGTTGCAAAATTGGGCTGTCAAACTTATTCATCGCGCTGGCAAGCAAGACCATGCCACACCATATATGGAACAGTTACATTGGCTTCCGATTCATGAACGTATTGTTTTTAAGATATTGCTCCTTGTTTTTAAGTGTGTGAATAACATTGCTCCTCCATATCTGGGTTCCAACTTACTTAATTACACACCTTCCCGCACTGGACTGCGCTCGTCTGCAGATATTACCCGGTTAGTTGAACATACCATTCACTCCAGGAAACTTCAATCCGCTGCTGACCGATCTTTTTACTTCGCTGCTCCAAAGCTATGGAACCAACTTCCAGCAGCCCTTCGTTCTGCAACATCTCCTCATATATTTAAGAAGAATTTGAAAACATACATGTTCCCATATTGACTTGTCTTTGTTCATTCTTTGCTCTATAGTGTTTTATTTTATTATGTATCATCACACCCGCTGTGGTCTTCATGAAATGGCGGGCTACAAAAGCCTTATTGTATGTATGTATGTATGTATGTATGTATATGTCAAATATTATGGGCCCCATTGCCCCAAATTTTAAAACAAAGGGTGGGCCGTTTCTCATCAAAGAAAGCAGCTTCCGGGCTCAGAATTTGTACACAGATAGCACCTGAGAATTATATTGTTACTAACACCCACACACCCATCCACCCCACACACGTAGGACTAAACAGACAGATCGTATATCATAATTGGAAATATCAGCGTGAAGCGTTAAGGCTGTTCCAGTTAAATTACATACCCATTGGCTGTTCCATTTAATTTACATACTCCCTCTGAAATGTCCCCAAAAAGGCTGTTCCGTTTATTTTACATACTCCCTCTGAAATGGCTGTTCCATTTAATTTACATACTACCTGAGTAAGAGAGACTGACAACAGCAACCTATGGAGAGTAAGAGAGACGACTCCCCTGGGAGGGGACTTTTTACAATTTCTTTATTTTAAGTGCTACGACAGTGCAACCTACATTCAATTAAAGCTTGTGACTTGGCAAATAAGGACTGTAAGTTTGGGTACGCCGATAACATGCGGGTATAGCCGTATTTGGGAACAAATATATAGCCTTCTAGTTATACCCGCATGCAGCGCATGCAGGGTATCTTCCCATTCTGTGGTTATACCCGCATGCAATAGCATGCAGGGTATCTTCCCATCCTGTGGTTTCTTCTCCTCCTCCTTTTCCTCCATCAAACACATCATTCTGTCAAGGCTAGCGCTAAAACTACAAAGGCCCTGGGGCCCATATGTGGTACACTTATGGGCCCTACCCCGTAGAAGTGCCTTTTGCCCATCTTGGCCCCAGAGGTCAAAGGTCACGGGCCCCAGGGGCCCAAATGTGAAAATACAAAGCACGCCATTTCTCATCAAATGAAGCAACCTCAGGGCCCTGAGTTGGTACACTGATAGCCCTAGGTGTACTCTATATTTACAAATATACAAGAGCCCCATATGTTATATATTATGGGCCCCAGGGGCCCAAATGTTAAAATAGGGTGCAACAGATTGACAAGCCTAGCTCTAAAAGTACAAGATCACTAGGGCTCATATGTGGCATATGTATGGGCCCTAAGTTGTAGATGTGCCTTTTGCCCATTTTGGCCCCAGATGTACAAGGCTGGGGGCCCCAGGAGCCCAAATGTTAAAACAAAGGGCCGGCCGTTTCTCAGCAAATAAAGTAGCTACAGGGTTCAGATTTGGTACACAGATAGGTCTTTTAGTATTATATTGTCATATGTATATATAACCCCCATATGTCACATAATATGGGCCCCAGGGCCCCAAACGCTAAAACATAGGACCGGCCGTTACTCAGTAAATAAAGCAGCTACAATGCCCAGCTTGAGTCTACTGATAGCACTTGAGAATCGTACTTTAACATATGTACATGAGCCCCATAAGTCATATATATTGGGCCCCAGGGCCCCAAATGTTAAAACAAAGGCCCGGCCGTTTCTCATCATATAAAGCAGCTGCATGGCTCAGAGTTTGTACACAGATTGCACCTGAGAATTACATTGTTATATGTACATATGAGCCCCATATATCACATAATATTGGCCCCAGGGCCCCAAACGCTAAAACAGAGCGCCGGCTGTTACTCAGTAAATAACGTAGCTACAGTGGCCAGCTTGAGTCTACTGATAGCACTAGAGAATTTACTTCAACATAATTATGTACATGGGTCTCATAAGTCAAATATTATGGGTCCCAGGGCCCCAAATGTTGAAACAAAGGGCGGGCCGTTTCTCATCAAAGAAAGCAGCTTCCGGGCTCAGAATACGTACACAAATAGCACCTGAGAATTATATTGTTACTAACACCCACACACCCATCCACCACACACACGTAGGACTAAACAGACAGATCGTATTATATCATAATTGGAAATACCAGCGTGAAGCGTTAAGGCTGTTCCAGTTAAATTACATACCCATTGGCTGTTCCATTTAATTTACATACTCCCTCTGAAATGCCCCCCCCCCCAAAAGGCTGTTCCGTTTAATTTACATACTCCCTCTGAAATGGCTGTTCCATTTAATTTACATACTCCCTCTGGAATAGTTTCCCCTAATCATATTGCATAGCCTAACTGTGAGTAAGAGAGACTGACAACAGCAACCTATGGAGAGTAAAAGAGACGACTCCCCTGGGAGGGGACTTTTTATAATTTCTTTATTTTCAGTGCTACGACAGTGCAACCTACATTCAATTAAAGCTTGTGACTTGGACTTTCACTTTTTACACATTTTCTGCCCACAATTTCTTTATTTTAAGTCCTCAGCAAATAAGGACTGTATGTTTGGGTACACCGATAACATGCGGGCATAGCCGTATTTGTGTACAAATATATAGCCTGCTAGTTTTTTCTCCATCTCCTTCTCCTCCTTATACCTGCATGCAGCGCATGCAGGGTATCTTCCCATCCTGTGGTTTCCCTCTCCTCCTCCTCCTCCTCCTCCTCCTCCTTCTTCTCCTATCAAACACATCATTCTGTCAAGGCTAGCGCTAAAACTACAAGGGCCCCAGGGCCCATATGTAGTACACTTATGGGCCCTACCCCGTAGTTGTGCCTTTTGCCCATCTCGGCCCCAGAGGTCAAAGGTCACGGGCCTCAGGGGCCCAAATGTAAAAACACAAACCATGCCGATTCTCATCAGATGAAGCAGCCTCAGGGCCATAAGTTGGTACACTGATAGTCCCAAGGGTACTCTATAAATACAAGTATACATGAGCCCCATATGTTATATATTATGGGCCCCAGGGCCCCAAATGTTAAAATATGGGGCAACAGATTGACAAGCCTAGCTCTAAAGCTACAAGGGCACTAGGGCTCATATGTTGCACATGTATAAGCCCTAAATTGTAGATGTGCCTTTTGCCCATTTTGGCCCCAGATGTACAAGGCTAGAGGCCCCAGGGGCCCAAATGTTAAAACAAAGGGCCGGCCGTTTCTCAGCAAATAAAGTAGCTACAGGGCTCAGATTTGGTACACAGATAGGTTTTCAGTATTATATTGTCATATGTATATATGTACCCCATATGTCACATAATATGGGCCCCTGGGCCCCAAACGCTAAAACATAAGGCCGGTCGTTACTCTGTAAATAAAGCAGCTTTAGGGCTCAGAGTTAGTACACAGATTGCACCTGAAAATCACATTGTTATATGTACATGTGAGCCCCATATATTACATTATATGGGCCCCAGGGCCCCAAACTCTAAAACATAGGGCCGGCCGTTACTCTGTAAATAAAGCAGCTTTAGGGCTCAGAGTTAGTACACAGATTGCACCTGAAAATCACATTGTTATATGTACATGTGGGCCCCATATATTACATTATATGGGCCCCAGGGCCCCAAAACGCTAAAACATAGGGCCGGCCGTTACTCAGTAAATAAAGCAGCTGCAGTGCCCAGCTTGAGTCTACTGATAGCACTAGAGAATTAAACTTCAACATATGTCCATGGGCCTCATAAGTCAATTATTATGGGCCCCATGTCCCCAAATGTTAAAACAAAGGGCCGGCCGTTTCTCATCAAATAAAGCAGCTTCCGGGCTCAGAATTTGTACACAGTAGCACCTAAGAATTATATTGTTATTAACACCCACATACCCCCCACCCTACACATGTAGGACTAAACAGACATACCCGTATTATAATTATTAATATAATAATTGGAAATACCAGCGTGAAGCGTTAAGGCTGTTCCAGTTAAATTACACACCCATTGGCTGTTCTATTTAATTTACATACTCCCTCTGAAATGGTCCCACAATAGGCTGTTCCGTTTAATTTACATACTCCCTCTAAAATGGCTGTTCCATTTAATTTACATACTCCCTCTGGAATAGTTTTCCCCTAATCACATTGCATAGCCTCACTGTGAATAAGAGAGACTGACAACGGCAATCTATGGAGAGACAACTCCCCATGGCAGGGAACTTTTTACAAGTTCTTTATTTTAAGTGCTACGAGAGTGCAACCTGCATTAAATTAAAGCTTGTGACTTGGACTTTCAATTTTTACACTTTTTTTACGACTTTTTATATTTTAAGTCCTCAGCAATTTGTACACAGATAGCACCTGAGAATTATATTGTTACTAACACCCACGCACGCACCCATCCACCCCACACACGTAGAACTAAACAGACAGGCCGTATTATATCATAATTGGAAATACCAGCGTGAAGCGTTAAGGCTGTTCAGTTAAATTACATACCCATTGGCTGTTCCATTTAATTTACATACTCCCTCTGAAATGGCCCCAAAAGGCTGTTCCGTTTAATTTACATACTCCCTCTGAAATGGCTGTTCCGTTTAATTTACATACTCCCTCTGGAATAGTTTCCCCTAATCATATTGTATAGCCTCGCTGTGAGTAAGAGAGACTGACAACAGCAACTTATGGAGAGTAAGAGAGACGACTCCCTGGGAGGGGACTTTTACTATTTCTTTATTTTAAGTGCTACGACAGTGCAATCTACATTCAATTAAAGCTTGTGACTTGGACTTTCACTTTTTACACATTTTCTGCCCAATTGGGCGACTTTTTACAATTTCTTTATTTTAAGTCCTCAGCAAATAAGGACTGTAAGTTTGGGTACACCGATAACATGCGGGTATAGCCGTATTTGTGTACAAATATATAGCCTTCTAGTTCTCCTCCTTCTCCTCCTATCAAACATATCATTCTGTCAAGGCTAGCGCTAAAACTACAAGGGCCCCAGGGCCCATATGTGGTACACTTATGGGCCCTACCTCGTAGATGTGCCTTTTGCCCATCCCGGCCCCAGAGGTCAAAGGTCACGGGCCCCAGGGGCCCAAATGTCAAAACACCTCAGGGCCGTGAGTTGGTACACTGATAGCCCCAGGGTACTCTATAAATGCAAGTATACATGAGCCCCATATGTTATATATTATGGGCCCCAAGGGCCCAAATGTTAAAAATAAGAGGCAACAGATTGACAAGCCTAGCTCTAAAGCTACAAGGGCACTAGGGCTCATATGTTGGACATGTATAAGCCCTAAATTGTAGATGTGCCTTTTGCCCATTTTGGCCCCAGATGTACAAGGCTAGAGGCCCCAGGGGCCCAAAGGTTAAAACAAAGGGCCGGCCGTTTCTCAGCAAATAAAGTAGCTACAGGGCTCAGATTTGGTACACAGATAGGTCTTCAGTATTATATTGTCATATGTATATATGAACCCCATATGTCACATAATATGGGCCACTGGGCCCCAAACGCTAAAAACATAGGGCCGGCCGTTACTCTGTAAATTAAGCAGCTTTAGGGCTCAGAGTTAGTACACATATTGCATCTTAAAATCACATTGTTATATGTACATGTGAGCCCCATATATTACATTATATGGGCCCCAGGGCTCCAAACGCTAAAACATAGGGCCGGCCGTTACTCAGTAAATAAAGCAGCTACATTGCCCAGCTTGAGTCTACTGATATCACTAGAGAATTAAACTTCAACATATATCCATGGGCCTCATAAGTCAAATATTATGGGCCCTAGGGCCCCAAATGTTAAAACAAAGGGCCGGCCGTTTCTCATCAAATTTTGTACATGTACACAGTAGCACCTGAGAATTATATTGTTACTAACACTCACATACCCCCACCCCCACACACGTAGGACTAAACAGACATATCCGTATTATAATTATTAATATGCTAATTGGAAATACCAGCGTGAAGCGTTAAGGCTGTTCCGGTTAAATTACATACTATTGGCTGTTCCATTTAATTTACATACTCCCTCTGAAATGGTCCCAAAATAGGCTGTTCCGTTTAATTTACATACTCCATCTGAAATGGCTGTTCCATTTAATTTACATACTACCTGTACACAGTAGCACCTGAGAATTATATTGTTACTAACACTCACATACCCCCACCCCCACACACGTAGGACTAAACAGACAGACCGTATTATATCATAATTGGAAATACCAGCGTGAAGCGTTAAGGCTGTTCAGTTAAATTACATACCCATTGGCTGTTCCATTTAATTTACATACTCCCTCTGAAATGGCCCCAAAAGGCTGTTCCGTTTAATTTACATACTCCCTCTAAAATGGCTGTTCCATTTAATTTACATACTACCTGAGTAAGAGAGACTGACAACAGCAACCTATGGAGAGTAAGAGAGACGACTCCCCTGGGAGGGGACTTTTTACAATTTCTTTATTTTAAGTGCTATGACAGTGCAACCTACATTCAATTAAAGCTTGTGACTTGGACTTTCACTTTTTACACATACAATTTCTTTATTTTAAGTCCTCAGCAAAAAAGGACTGTAAGTTTGGGTACACCGATAACATGCGGGTATAGCCGTATTTGTGTACAAATGTATAGCCTTCTAGTTATACCCGCATGCAATAGCATGCAGGGTATCTTCCCATCCTGTGGTTTCTTCTCCTCCTTTTCTTCCATCAAACACATCATTCTGTCAAGGCTAGCGCAAAAACTACAAAGGCCCTGGGGCCCATATGTGGTACACTTATGGGCCCTACCCCGTAGAAGTGCATTTTGCCCTTCTTGGCCCCAGAGGTCAAAGGTCACGGGCCCCAGGGGCCCAAATGTGAAAATACAAAGCACGCCATTTCTCATCAAAAGAAGCAACCTCAGGGCCCTGAGTTGGTACACTGATAGCCCTAGGTGTACTCTATATTTACAAATATACAAGAGCCCCATATGTTATATATTATGGGCCCCAGGGGCCCAAATGTTGCAACAGATTGACAAGCCTAGCTCTAAAAGTATAAGATCACTAGGGCTCATATGTGGCATATGTATGGGCCCTAAGTTGTAGATGTGCCTTTTGCCCATTTTGGCCCCAGATGTACAAGGCTGGGGGCCCCAGGGGCCCAAATGTTAAAACAAAGGGCCGGCCGTTTCTCCGCAAATAAAGTAGCTACAGGGTTCAGATTTGGTACACAGATAGGTCTTTTAGTATTATATTGTCATATGTATATATAACCCCCATATGTCACATAATATGGGCCCCAGGGCCCCAAACGCTAAAACATAGGACAGGCTGTTACTCAGTAAATAGAGCAGCTACAATGCCAAGCTTGAGTCTACTGATAGCACTTGAGAATCCTACTTTAACATATGTACATGAGCCCCATAAGTCATATATATTGGGCCCCAGGGCCCCAAATGTTAAAACAAAGGGCCGGCCGTTTCTCATCATATAAAGCAGCTGTATGGCTCAGAGTTTGTACACAGATTGCACCTGAGAATTACATTGTTATATGTACATATGAGCCCTATATATCACATAATATTGGCTACAGGGCCCCAAACGCTAAAACATAGGGCCGGCCGTTACTCAGTAAATAACGTAGCTACAGTGGCCAGCTTGAGTCTACTGATAGCACTAGAGAATTTACTTCAACATAATTATGTACATGGGTCTCATAAGTCAAATATTATGGGTCCCAGGGCCCCAAATGTTGAAACAAAGGGCGGGCCGTTTCTCATCAAAGAAAGCAGCTTCCAGGCTCAGAATACGTACACAAATAGCACCTGAGAATTATATTGTTACTAACACCCACACACCCATCCACCCCACACACGTAGGACTAAACAGACAGATCGTATTATATCATAATTGGTAATACCAGCGTGAAGCGTTAAGGCTGTTCCAGTTAAATTAAATACCCATTGGCTGTTCCATTTAATTTACATACTCCCTCTGAAATGCATCCCCAAAAGGCTGTTCCGTTTAATTTACATACTCCCTCTGAAATGGCTGTTCCATTTAATTTACATACTCCCTCTGGAATAGTTTCCCTAATCATATTGCATAGCCTCACTGTGAGTAAGAGAGACTGACAACAGCAACCTATGGAGAGTAAAGAGACGACTCCCCTGGGAGGGGACTTTTTATAATTTCTTTATTTTAAGTGCTACGACAGTGCAACCTACATTCAATTAAAGCTTGTGACTTGGGCGACTTTTTACAATTTCTTTATTTTAAGTCTTCAGCAAATAAGGACTGTATGTTTGGGTACACCGATAACATGCGGGTATAGCCGTATTTGTGTACAAAAATATAGCCTTCTAGTTATACCCGTATGCAGAGCATGCAGGGTATCTTCCCATCCTTGGGTTTCATCTTCTCCTCCTCCTTCTCCTCCTCCTCCATCAAACACATTATTCTGTCAAGGCTAGCGCTAAAACTACAAGGGCCCCAGGGCCCATATGTGGTACACTCATGGGCCCTACCCCGCAGATGTGCCTTTTGCCCATCTCGGCCCCAGAGGTCAAAGGTCACGGGCCCCAGGGGCTCAAATGTAAAAACACAAACCATGCCGTTTCTCATCAGATGAAGCAGCCTCAGGGCTCTGAGTTGGTACACTGATAGCCCCAGGGGTACTCTATAAATACAAGTATACATGAGCCCCATATGTTATATATTATGGGCCCCAGGGCCCCAAATGTTAAAAACAAGGTGCAGCATATTGACAAGGCTAGCTCTAATGCTACAAGGGCACTAGGGCTCATATGTGGCACATGTATGAGGCCTAAATTGTAGATGTGCCTTTTGCCCATTTTAGCCCTAGAGGTTCAAGGCTAGGGGCCCCAGAGGCCCAAATGTTAAAACAAAGGGCCGGTCGTTTCTCAGCAAATAAAGTAGCTACAGGGTTCAGATTTGGTACACTAATAGGTCTGCAGCATTGTATTGTTATATGTATATATGAGCCCCATGTGTCACACAAAATGGGCCCCAGGGCCCCAAACGCTAAAACATAGGGCCGGCCGTTACTCAGTAAATAAAGCAGCTACAATGCCCAGCTTCAGTATACTGATAGAACTAGAGAATTATACTTCAACATATGTACATGAGCCTCATAAGTCAAATATTATGGGCCCAGGGCCGCGAATGTTAAAATCAAAGGGCCGGCCGTTTCTCATCAAATAAAGCAGCTTTAGGGCTCAGAGTTTGTACACAGATTGCACTTGAAAATTATATTGTTATATGTACATGTGAGCCCTATATATCACATTATATGGGCCCCAGGGCCCCAAACGCTAAATCATAGGGCCGGCCGTTACTCAGTAAATAAAGCAGCTACAGGGTTCAGATTTGGTACACTAAACGGTCTTTAGCATTATATTGTTATATGTGTATATGAGCCCCATGTGTCACACAATATGGGCCTCAGGGCCCCAAACCCTAAAACATAGGGCCGGCCGTTACTCAGTAAATAAAGCAGCTACAATGCCCAGCTTGAGTCTACTGATAGCACTTGAGAATCATACTTCAACATATGTACATGAGCCCCATTAGTCATATATATTGGGCCCCAGGGCCCCAAATGTTAAAACAAAGGGCCGGCTGTTTCTCATCATATAAAGCAGCTTTATGGCTCGGAGTTTGTACACAGATTGCACCTGAGAATTACATTGTTATATGTACATATGAGCCCCATATATCACATAATATTGGCCCCAGGGCCCCAAACGCTAAAACATAGGGCCGGCCGTTACTCAGTAAATAAAGTAGCTACAGTGGCCAGCTTGAGTCTACTGATAGCACTAGAGAATTATACTTCAACATAATTATGTACATGGGCCTCATAAGTCAAATATTATGGGCCCCATGGCCCCAAATGTTAAAATAAAGGGCGGGCCGTTTCTCATCAAAGAAAGCAGCTTCCGGGCTCAGAATATGTACACAGAATTATACTGTTACTAACACCCACACACTCATCCACCCCACACACGTAGGACTAAACAGACAGATCGTATTATATCATAATTGGAAATACCAGCGTGAAGCGTTAAGGCTGTTCCAGTTAAATTACATACCCATTGGCTGTTCCATTTAATTTACATACTCCCTCTGAAATGGCCTCAAAAAGGCTGTTCCGTATAATTTACATACTCCCTCTGAAATGGCTGTTCCATTTAATTTACATACTCCCTCTTGAATAGTTTCCCCCTAATCATATTGCATAGCCTCACTGTGAGTAAGAGATACTGACAACAGCAACCTATAGAGAGTAAGAGAGACAACTCCCCTGGGAGGGGACTATTTACAATTTCTTTATTTTAAGTGCTACGACAGTGCAACCTACATTCAATTAAAGCTTGTGACTTTGACTTTCACTTTTTACACATTTTCTGCCAATTGGGCGACTTTTTACAATTTCTTTATTTTAAGTCCTCAGCAAATAAGGACTGTAAGTTTGGGTACACCGATAACATGCGGGTATAGCCGTATTTGTGTACAAATATATAGCCTTCTAGTTTCTTCTCCTCCTCCTTTTCCTCCTCCTCCTTCTCCATCAAACACATCATTCTGTCAAGGCTAGCGTTAAAACTACAATGGCCTTGGAGCCCATATGTGGTACACTTATGGGCCCTACCCCGTAGAAGTGCCTTTTGCCCATCTTGGCCCCAGAGGTCAAAGGTCACGGGCCCCAGGGGCCCAAATGTGAAAATACAAAGCACGCCGTTTCTCATCAAATGAAGTAGTCTCAGGGCCCTGAGTTGGTACACTGATAGCCCTGGGGGTACTCTATATTTACAAATATACAAGAGCCCCATATGTTATATATTGTGGGCGCCAAGGGCCCAAATGTTAAAAGATGGTGCAACAGATTGACAAGCCTAGCTCTAAAAGTACCAGATCACTAGAGCTCATAAGTGGCATATGTATGGGCCCTAAGTTGTAGATGTGCCTTTTTCCCATTTTGGCCCCAGATGTACAAGGTTAGGGGCCCCAGGGGCCCAAATGTTAAAACAAAGGGCCGGCCGTTTCTCAGCAAATACAGTAGCTACAGGGTTCAGATTTGGTAAGCAGATAGGTCTTTAGTATTATATTGTCATATGTATATATTATAATCCCCATATGTCACATAATATGGGCCCCATGGCCCCAAACGCTAAAACATAGGACCGGCCGTTACTCAGTAAATAAAGCAGCAACAATGCCCAGCTTGAGTCTACTAATAACACTTGAGAATCATACCTCAACATATGTACATGAGCCCCATAAGTCGTATATATTGGGCCCCAGGGCCCCAAATGTTAAAACAAAGGGCCGGCCGTTTCTCATCATATAAAGCAGCTTCATGGCTCAGAGTTGGTACACAGATTGCACCTGAGAACAACATTGTTATATGTACATATGAGCCCCATATATCACATAATATTGGCCCCAGGGCCCCAAACGCTAAAACATAGGGCCGCCCGTTACTCAGTAAATAAAGTAGCTACAGTGGCCAGCTTGAGTCTACTGATAGCACTAGAAAAATATACTTCAACATAATTATGTACATGGACCTCATAAGTCAAATATTATGGGCCCCAGGGCCCCAAATGTTAAAACAAAGGGCGGGCCGTTTCTCATCAAAGAGAGCAGCTTCCGGGCTCAGGAACATCAAGGAGAAGCGGAGAAGGCAGCAAGCGGGGTACACACCCGGTCACAGAGAAAACATTCACTCACAGAAGTAAATAAGTCTGCTATTACAGACCATGTTGCGCAAAACAACCATGTCATAGGTTGGGAGGACGCTAACATCAGATCAAGGGAGACCAACAGGAACAAAAGACAGATTAGAGAGGCAATTTGGATCAGGCGACGAGGGCGAAACACCATGAACAGAGATGAAGGAAACTATTTCTTACCGAATATTTTCGACCAGCTTCTGGCGCCGCCACCGGCAGCAACTTCAGGAAAGAAGAAGCAAGGTTGCCAGTCTGATGAAGGGCTGCGTAGCAGCATGAAACTGTAGTATGTCACCAAAAAATTGGATTTGATAGTATGAATTCCCATCAAACAGTAATAACACCATGGTAACAAAAGTTATGCAGATTATAGGGGCAAGGAATCCAATTATTACACTGGAATTTCAGTGACCCAAGACAAGCGGTTCAATACTTGTGATAGAAAATGAGGTACCGCTAGGATGTACCTCATTTCCTATCATATTTACTGAACCGCTTGTCTTGATTGACTGAAATTTCAGTGTGTTATTAATTTGAGAAAAATGCAAAAATAGTCACAAATTTATCACAGTGGTGTAGTACCCCCTTAATGAGTCATTTGTATCTTTTGATTACAATTTGCCTATTTTGAACAGTCTAAAATTTGATTGAAGTGCAATTTCAGCAACATTTTTGATGTAATCGCCCGTCGTGATCGGCTGTATTCATGGGTGTCAATCCTCAATCTTGGGGGACAGAGGGAGATGGTGGGACGTGTTGCCAGTCTTTTTTACTTGGATTTTAAAATTTTACTTGGATGATCCAGTACAAATGTATAGGCAAAGTACATTTTTCAGGAAATATTTTACCATTTCAGGATTTTTTGACAACTCTGACTGGCATCTCTGCCTCCTCAGCAAAATGACCAATTTTTAGTTATTTTCCGCCACTTTTTGACAATTCAGGCCGATTGGCCCCCAACTTCAAGCCGGATTGGTGCTAATAACTGTGTTTACTTCTGAACTTCCATTGCCTTACATAGTGTCATGCTTCAGCGAATCCAACTAGATTTTGAATGCAATGGTCGGTGAACAAATTCATGGCTAGACTTCTCGAGCAAGTCTGCTTTAATGATAAAAAAAAAAAAAAGGTGTCTCAAAGCTTGCGCGCGATTTGACAAAAAAAGAAATGCGGACATTTTTTTTTATTTCAAAAAAAAAAATTTAATAGTTTTTTCCAGAAAAATTGGGCGAAAATCAGACTTTTTTTCTCAAAATACCATAAAAAAGTCGGGAATAAAAAAATAAAAAAATCGCATTTCGCATTTGTTTTCAAACCACTCGTGAGCTTTTTGGCCTAAGTTGTAAATTTTCTTGGGGAAATGGGCATGTTTTCTGTTGCATGTGTATATTAAAAAGAAATATTTTTTTCAATAAACCACATGTTGGGACAGAAATATGACTAAAAATGTACATGCAATAGCCTACACATGTAGAACTGAGGCTGATAGTCACAAAATGTTTTTTGTGTTGTCAACATGCAGCATGTGACCAGTGAAAATGATATTTTCAATTTACATGTAAAAAACTTGTTTGACAATGTGAAAGAATAAAAATATCTTATTCTATTTCTTTTCAAATTTACAGGTTGCTGTGGTAAGCCAAGTGGTTGACTGAAGCCCTTTTTTTGTTCAAGACTCTCTTGAAAGCCATGGATTTTGAATACATGTTCATGAAAACCTTAATATCTGCAGCTATCTTTGACGTACAGCCATAGCTAGAGAATCTGTCTCCGATAACTTCAGCAGAAGCACTATGCAGTTTATGGGGTTGAGTCTTCAGCTACCTTTGATCACATGTATATCTGTCACCGATATCTTCAGCAGCAGCCAGTGACATAGAGTATGTGGCTCTGGGTGAATACAGGCTCGAATCAAGACTAACCATTAACAAAGCCCAGGAAACTTTAACTTACAGGATTCACCTGGGAGTGAGCAATATGACTATGATGTCCTATATACTGTAAGACACTTTAATTTCACGGCAACTTAATTTGGCGAATTGGCAAGAAGTCATGTTTTTGTGGCAATTTAATGTCACAAATTTGCATCTTCTTGCTATGTAAAATCATTAGAAATGAACTATTTAGCAGCAATTTAATTTAGCGTTTGAAGGCGCTAGTGAAATTAGCAAAAGTTGTTTACAGTATTATGTGTACATTGGTGTACAGCAGTGTCATGTGTGGCAACAATAAACAAACAACTTTTGAATTAATGTATTCCAATCTAGAAACTTAATCTAAGCAGTGGACTGTAACAGCAAATGAAAAGGAAATATAATTATTATAATTACTCAATTACATTATTTGTGTAGCAAATCAGTGTTTTTTGGTCCAGTTACATTTTCTGACATTTGGGGAAAAAAAATCACTTTTTTTTTTGCTGATTTGGAGAGCCTATCTGGACCTAGAAACAAATGCTAAAAACAAATGTCCAGAACATGCAGAAAGGGCAACATGGCAATTTGTGTCCAAATTTCAAATTATGCCCTTTCTGGATACAAAATTATAATTTTGTGGCATTTTTTTTAAATCAATCACTATAAATGATCCTAGCATTTGTCTCTAGGTCTAATGACTCTGCAAATCGGAAAAAAAAAAAAAAAAAAAAAAATTGTGTGACTGACATTTCCGGCAAATTTTCCAGGGAAGGCGCTTCCTAAGTGTCGCTTTGTATAGATTGGATAGACACTAGCTGAGAGCATTATATCGTACTTATGTTCTTTTACTAGGCTGGGCTTGAGCAATTTGTTTGCGCCTGGTCCTATCAGAGCCCAAGCGTGTCTCTGTCCAGACTGACTGGTTAAATACAAATGTAGAACAAAATTTGTTCTCGGTTCAAGAAAAATCAAGAATCCATCCCCCAATTTGTGCCTACTGGGAACTCTTTTAACATAACAACTCCTTGCAACATAGTACCACCTGTAAATTGATACAAAAATCACAGCAAAAGCATTTGACCATTGTTGGCTCTGTTTAAAGCTTATTTCTATTATTGTAAAGGAAAAGAAAGAAGTATATTCGTAAGTCATACAGTAAAAAAACTCAATGTGGGGTAAAAAGGAACAAAGCAGAGGGAACTCAGTTGCCAGTGGGGTAAACTTTACACAACCATATTGCGGTACAGCTTTTACAATTAAGTGGGGTATATTTTTTACCACACTATGTGTAAATTACTTTACACCAACTTAATTGCGTAAAGTTTACACAATCATGACCGAGTTCCCTTTTTTACCCCGCTGATGTGTAAATTTTACCCACTGTTGTGTAACTGGGTTTACTTAGAAAGGGGTAAAAGCTTTTTTACACAATATGGTTGTGCAATTATTTTACCCTCCATTGTGATGTATTTTACATAATTCTGTGTAAAGTTAACACAACAGTGTCCAAGTTCCCTTTTTTACCACATTGATGTGTAAGTTTTATCAAATTCATGCATGCAGGGTACAGTTTTTACACAATATGGTTGTGCAATGATTTTACCCTCCATTGTGCTGTATTTTTAAACGATTATGTGTAATGACTCAATCTGCAAAAGACACAATAAAGATAAGAATACAATAACTTGTGAATTATAAACTCCAGAACTTTTATTTTGTTTCAAAACTTGAAAAAAAAAAAAAAAGCATAGGTATCATAAAAGTGCAAATTTGGTGTATTTGCAATTTTGGGAGTGGCGGGGGTACAGGGCGGAATTTGCCCCCAATATTTTTCTTGCCTCCTCCCCACTTTGGAGGCAAAATCACACAAATTTCCACTTTTTGTGGCAATTTGTTGCAAAATTTGTTAATTTTGCCCCTCCCCCCGAAAAAAAAATCTGGGTGCCGCACAGAATTTTGGATCAGGTCCGTCTAATAATAACATGGCATCATTGGCATGCAATTACTATGTATTGTAAAAATAAACACACTGTAAAAAGTTCCTAGCCATGTCACTCTCAAGATATTTGAAATGCAATGCTTGTGGAAAGGGATGTGAAACATTGCTCCTAGCTTGGGCTGTTTGGTGTATAGGGGTGGGTTGGTAGAAGTATGTGTGGGGTGTGTATGTGCACAAAATACCTTGTCCACCACAAAATAATGGTTTGCCTGAAATCCTTGTGAAGTAGCTTTTGATAATAAACTGTGCATCAGTATTTTTGTACTTAAATTTGTGACTTTTATAATATGAAGTTTTTTTGTACCTTTTGTGTCTTTTATCCTATAAAAGACACAACAAGTACAAAAATACTGATGCTCAGTTTCTAATACTCATATGACTCTAGAATTTTGCGCATTAATTTTAAGAAACATTTTTGTCATCACCCTTTTACTCACAATTATCACCAAACATGTGGATCCAATACTTTGGAGAGTCAGTGGATCAGGAAGATAACACTCTGACTGAAATAAGTGAAAATCTCACTCTCCAAACTCATGGCCCTTAAATCATACCCTGAACACTCTTTCAGGATTGATTTTCACTCTTTAAGGAGTAGTTTTAATTCTTTTAGGAGTGATTTTCACTCCCTTTGACCCTTGTCACTTTTTTGGAGAATGAGTTTTCACTCTTTTACATTAAGAGAGTAAAAAACACTTCTAGCTTTAAGGTTGGTCTGAACCCTGGAATTATGAAAACTTTCGGGCCTCATAACTGCTAAATTATTAGTCTAAAGAATATAAAAGTATACATTTTTAGAATGGAAATGACTTGCTGAATTCATCTGTGAGGTCCAATTTGGGCCAAAATGCTCATTTTGGAGAAAATCCCAAAAACAGTTTTTGGCTCACATTTTTCGTGCAACGTAACAAAAAAATTGTTTGGCCAAAAATTTTTTTTAATAATTTTTAAAACCTAGATAAAAATATCTAGGGACGGTTTTTTCCTTTTTTTATCTATTTTTTTATCTATTTGATAATGTCCATGTCCTTTACACAACAGATACCAGGCAGGTAGTCCACTTGGTTCCTTTACCCATCAGATCCCAGGTAGTCCAACTTGAATGTCTCTCATCCAAGCTATACATGTAGTTGCAAAACTCTCTTCCTGTATAAGATCAAAAAGGATATAAAAGAAACAAAAGAAACATTGTGAGAACAGGGCTCTTGAGAAAAAACAAGCGAGTATGACAATGTGTGGGTTTTGAATGGGATTTAGCAGCATTATCCTCATACTCATTTTTGTACTGAACACTAAAGTACCCCCCGGGATGCTGACAACACAACTGAATTTGAGGTCTCATTTTCTCACAGATCTTGATGATTATTGAAATTCAAGGCAGCATCAAATCACCACATGTAACACGAAAACACAACATTTTGAAATGTTGCAGGGGCAAGAGTGATTCTTTGTGGTAAAATTTGTTTTTTGTGCAAATTCGCATGATTTTTAACAATTTTGCACGTTTGCACAGAGAAGGACAAAATTTGTGGGATTTCGCCCTGATAGCTGTGTAAAGATCCGTAAAAATGTGTTAGACAGCGAACGAGCGCATACATATCGCAAAAAATTTGACGCGAATGAGCGTAGGAAGATCACAAACATGCGAAACTGCGGCGAATGATGGATCGCAATCTTGATACTACATACAAAATACACAAACACACTACACACTGAGCGCTGCTCTGTATATAATACACTAGTATAAGTGCAATAATTATGTGTTCCCTTGGGTTGGTGAATTCGCAAAATGACCAGATGCCAAAATTCATTCACTTGCCCCCCTTCCCCTTTTGGCGTACGATACCAAAACATCTCTTCTCCGGGGTACACAAAATTATTGCATCACCCCTAAGGAAGAAGAAGAAGAAAAGATGCGCACACTGACTAGCCAAGGTGAAAAATGTAAATAATCCCCTATATTAAGGCTTGCTCGAGAAGTCTAGCCACAAATTGCTCACCGATAGCTTCACATTCGAGGCTAAAGACCATTGCATTCACTTCGGATTCGCTGAAGCATGACACTGTAAAGCAATGGAAGTTCAGAAGTACACACAGCCGATCACGACGGGCAATCATATCAAAAATGTTGCTAACAAAGTTTTAGATTGTTCCGGGGATTGTTCAAAATAGGCATATTTTACTCGAAAGATACAGTTGACTCATCGAAATAACTTTTGCAAAAAAATGTCAACGCTGTCTCAGCCTGACCGAAAAATGATAGCAACGTACTCTAGCATCGAATGCGTAGTCGTGTGCAAATTCCTCTAGAGGTCTCTACGTGAAATATCCCACCATCGCATTGCGTCCTTTATCATATGGGTGTCTATGTCGCTACGGTAAGAATTTGTTGTGTACATTTCTCCGATAGCAGACAGGCACACAAATTCAATTACTGCGGGAATACCGCGGAAACATGGCATGTTGCCTCAGGGGATCCGACGCTAAGTCAGATACCGCGTGAGCAAACTCAAAAATAGCGCAAACAGTGCGAGCGTACACAAATGGAACTTCTCGCGTAAGATAAGTGATTTCGCCAGGTCTGTACGCTGTACCGGTGTCAGCTGAATTCGAGTACGCTTAGAGGGCACAGGCATGGAAAATTCCAATCTGTTTATTAATAATCTAAGACTGTGGGTAAAACCTTCCTGCAGTTCGCTGTGCCATGTTGGCTCTCAATCTCCAAGCATGCTGTACGGATCATACTTACTGGGGACCATCATGATCTTCCGCTACGTGTTTCAGGGCTATTTATTGTCCAACTTAGTGGAGAGTCATGTCGTGTTCCGTTAAAAAAAATGTCATTGATAACAGTCAATGTCTGCTGACGAAACTAAGTTGGACGTGGACAACTAGAGTTCTCAAGTAAAATATTAAAGGCAGGAACTATTGTTGGAAACAGTTTGACAACTCTACAATTTTTTTTATTCAGTCAGTCATCGCATTGGGAGGCTAGTCCTGACTCTCCATCCATACAATACTTTAAACCAATGTAAGCTTGTCCCAGCAGCTTGTGAATGTGACTAGCCAGGGGCCCTGTGATTTCCACATGATTTGACCCTAGCCCTATCCAGTATCCGTGGTTCAAAACCATGCATCAAAACATGCTTCCGACCCCTTCAGTTTTAAAATCACTCTTTACAGATACTAACGAGGTTGATTTACGTTGATTCTACACAGAATAAGGATGTTTCAATTGTTTGGAAGACGGCTTTGACGTATAAATGCCGAATTCGACACCCATGTAAATTCGCAAATTCACAAAGAAAACACTGCATATGAATCATTGGCAGTTCCGTTTATTCTAATTTTCGATGTGTACGTAACTTGATAACATAAAATCAAGTTTGCGCATATTCGTTTGCAGCTCACATATCTAAAAAGTACTAAAACATACTCACGTTTCTGAAACTGATGTTCATCAGAAACTTTTGTTTATCTCTTCCTGGACAATCTGCCTCGCCTTCAGTTTTCCGTTCCGCTAAATTGGAGTTAGCCGAGCCGGAAACGCCATCAACGGCGAAAAGGTGCCAATTATAAGAATCGTCTATAAATCAGAATTATTGTCAGTTTTTGACTCAAGACGCAAGCTACTGTCTCAAACCGCACGCTAACGACTATCATATCTGTTCAAAATATATATATTCATGTGCAAGGAACCACATCTGGTTTCTTCATACGAAATCATTTACGGGAGATATTCATCATTTTCTACACCGGTATCCAAAGATTTTCTTCTCATATCAAACTCGTGCATAGCAAATTCACGTGTATCGATCCCGGGTATTTATTTTAGTATCTCTGCTGTACCAAGTAATTATTTAACCAGGCGATGTCGGTTTGCGCCCTTTTAATAGCTCTTCATTATTTGCTAACACCAACCACATTCCCATCAATCTTTTTAAACAGTTGCTCTGATTTTGACTTATTAGTTCGACATGTTTTCAGAAGCTTCTCCTAGAGCCCTTAAAGAATTATTTCAGACTGAGCTATGTGTATATCTTCCCTTACATTCGTAGACTGGATGATGATTTGTGGAAGAGAAATAAAGCATTTGGAGGACAGGATATAAAAGAACAACGAATTTGTTTTTTGTTTGTTTTTTGTTTCTTTTTGTTTCTGTTTGTTTTGTTTTGTTGTTGTTGGTGTGTGTGTGTGTGTGGTGGGGGTACATATAAGAAATACATTCAACGCTACTTCCTGTTTTTACCCGGGGGAGGCTCGCGCCCCTAAAGTCCCCCAAAATGGGACACAGTCGTCATTGTATTGTAGCCCTATAGTAGGGGGATGATCTCTGAACCACTTTGTGAGATATTAGAGTGATTGCGAAGACGCGTTCACTGCAAACGCCATACGGGTTACGTATTACGACATTGTGCGGTAGAACGTCATAGTGCCGTCCACATCCAAACTAGTCTCCTACACAACCATTTTGTGTCGGTCCTAACGCTCGTCGTATATGTTCGTGATAGCCTCATAAAGTCCGGAGACTATATCTAAACGCAATTGCAATAAGCTCATGGTTGCGCTATGCTGAGACAGATAACAGAGAGTAGTTATTCTTGAGAGGGCACTCTATTCAGACACGTGGTTTCTTTTCCAACGCTAAAAGATCACGAATTTTGGTAGTTTGCAAATGAAAAGTGTCCGCACTATCGATTGATTACGTAACTGTTATGAATAATTTATTAGGTTTTTCAATGCAATCGCCTCGACCCATCAATACATATTATCTGTATTATCAAAGTACTTGGAATAGCAATCCGGTGGGGTCACTTAACTACTCCCTAATACTAATGGAGTTTTAATGGCGTTTAATGGCGTTTCTCCTCTCCATACACAAATGAACAAATACAATAGATGAAGGTCAACACGTATGGCCTCCTATGTAACATGTTATACGTGGTTTACAAAAACCTGAATATCATAAAGATCAGTATTCGTTTGTGCATCATGAACTGCACATTCACGTTGCTAAATATTACTCATTATATATTATGACAAATATTGGTATTATGACAATACGGTATATACATTGTACAGTATATAAAACGACTAATAGATCTTACTATCATGGCGTCAATGGTTCATCGTATCCCGTATGTTTCTTAAAAGTCATTCATATTTGAGACAAATTCATGAAGGCGCTAAATCTGACAATAGCAACAATCGCGCAAAGTAGCACAAGTTAATGTGAAAGCGTGATTCTTGTCATAAGAGCACAGAATAGCGCAAAGTAGCACAAGTTAATGTGAAAGCGTGATTCTTGTCATAAGAGCACAGAATAGCATAATGTAACGCGAATATGATGCGTAGTAGGTCTAAATCTCACAATAGCAACAATCGCGCAAAGTAGCACACGTTGATGTGAAAGCGTGATTCTTGTCATAAGAGCACATAATAGCATAATGTAACGCGAATATGATGCGAATATGATGCGTAGTAGGTAAATAGCAATAGTAGCACAAAGGAGCATAAGTTAATGTGAAAGTGTGATTCTTCTGACAATAGCAACAATAAGTAGATAATTAAATCTGGTCAACCAGAAAAAAGTCACTTTTGGTCAGATGGAATCACCGACGTTTCGGCCAAAACCTTTGGCCTTCAGCTGGGTGGATGATTTAGGGTCATCCGAGGTCAATCGATGAGGAAGTTGCTTGATGACCCGATCCCAACCATGTGACAGATTCACTCTAACGCCCCCGCTCCTGGTGATTCCATCTGACCAAAAGTGAGTTTTTTCTGGTTGACCAGATTTAATTATCTACTAATTGATCAAATCCCAGATGACTGAAAGTATACACAGTGTTAATAGCAACAATAGCACAAAGGAGCACAAGTTAATGTGAAAGCGTGATTCTTACCATAAAGAGCACAGAATAAACAGAACAGCAATTTACGCGATTTTGTGTTTTTTTACATCACCTTCCGTACTGTACCTCAAGCTTGTGCTATTCACGCGATTTTGCTCATCTCGCTGATTCCATCACCTACCTCAAGCATGAACTATTCACGCGATTTTGCGTTTTTGTCACCTACCGTACCTCAAGCCTGTGCTATTCACGCGATTTTGTGTTTTTCTAAAACCTCCCTAAACCAGATTTAGTTTTCAACCCCACAATTTAATTTTATGAAACAGTAAATGAGTATCTATTGGCTCCTTCTTATTTTATCCACGAACACTAACCTCTCCTAAACATTATCTCCTTTTTAAATTTTCTGCAAACACCCCAAAACCGTACACACCAGATTTTAAATTTCTCTTTGCCGAGAACCGCTGTGTCTAAAGTCGCCATCCTCTGAAAGAGTGGTCAGGACGAGGATGTTTAGATATGTAGTACTCACCGACAAAATACCCCTTCCCGAAAGCCCAAACATCACTTCTTTACTTAAAAAAAACACGCGCAATTTTTCGAGAACCGCTGTACTCACCGAACAAAATACCCCTTCCCCGAACCGCCCAACCCCAGCTTTCTCCATTTCCAGAAAAGTAGTACTCATTGACAAAATACCCCTTCCCGAAAACAGCCCAAATCAAAACATCACTTCTCTACTTAAAAAAGCACTCGCAATTTGAGCAATAGTACATGGTGTATATTGCCGCGTTCTCACTTCATCCACGAACACCGCCCCTAAACATTATTGCTTTTTTTTCTGAAAACCACCCCATGCCAGATCACCGCCCCTAAACATTGTTTTGTTTTTAAACCGGCCCGTGCTAGATTTCTAATTTCTCTTATCGCTGTGTTTGAGTAGTTTCCGACGAAATAAAGAAACCACCCAATTTAAGGGTTGTGTTTAGCTATTTCAGGTGGGTAGGGGTAGAAAAAGATTATTGCCATTTTGACCAAAACACGTGAATATTTATGATTTGCCAAACAGAAACTAACAGAATAATACCTAAAAGTATCACTTTTTAATCATTTTGTCATAAATACGACTTTCCACCATTTACAATTATTTGTACCGGGGTGTGCCTGTTGTCAAGTCGATCAAGATTGTGATGTAACATTCCGTACAGGGGGTAATCAGTACGGCGTGACAGAGCCATTATCATTTAAATAAAAGTATGGCTTCTATAAGGTTACAATAAGGGAACAAACCAAAAGATCGATGACGTCCAATAAACGTAACTAGTTTCGTTTCTCAGCCGACCCCTCCCTCCATGCCAGAAACGTAATAATGAAATGTTGGAAATTTTGACATAATAATAATAATGACACATTCTTCAGACCGATGTTTTTGTACAAACGTAATCGAGTATTTTACCCCTACCCCTTAAACGAAACTGGTTTCGTTTATAAGACGTTATCGATTTTTTGGTTTGTTCCGTAAAACAGGTAATAGGTATGAATGGCCGTGTAATCGATCTAGAGAAACCTGTCTCGCTGTCATCTTAAGCTGCATGGGTGTCCCAGAAAGATCCATACCGGGAAAGTTGAATTTTGTAGGTAGCATTGTTATCAGTCATATTGTTTTGAGTTCTAAATATTACATATATTTAGCTTTCTTGGTAATTTAAGATTTTAAAGATCGAATGTTTCTAAAATAAATTACAGAATATTGCGTACAATGGTGAAGTTTAAGTTTTGACAATACAATCTATTATGAAAATAATGAATAACCGTTCAGCACAAACTTATTTGGAAACAGTTTTGCAGCTAATTTTGTTATGATCTATCGATTACTAGCATGCATGGTATAAAGGATTTGTTAAGCTTGATTGACCTAATACTGCATGTGTCGTCTTTGGCGGCAGTTTCGAAAATAATGATTGCGGTGTATGAGTTTCATCATTTGAAATGCCGGCAGAGATTGATTTAGGGGCCTATTATAAAAATATTATAGAGAAGATTCGTCCTTGTGCCACAGCATGTATTTATGTCCCTATTGGCAAACACACAACTAGGAAAAGGTGAAGATTACATTTGCAGCAAGTTTTTCTTATTAAAACAAGTTATACCCTCTATAAGAATTACATTTTTGGCGTAAAATTTATCGTACATTTTTTTTAAAATTCAGCACAAATATCGGGACTAATATTGAAAACACATGAAAAAGGTCACTTAAATCATTATTAAGAATTATTCAGTGTTTCAAGCTCTACATTTGTGCCAAATTTGGTGTATCTCCTTTGACAACTGAATGATTTCTACACTATATTGCAAAGTAGGTCTACGTCTGGGCGATAGTGATAAAGCAGGTCAATGTCTGGTGCTTATGAAGCCTGTGCTGTAAGTAACACACGTGCAATTTTTGTCCAGTTTTAAGAATATCAATATCACGCCAAAACGAATCAAGTTTTTGAAATGAAAGTAACACAATAAGTAGGTGACATTTATGTCATTGTATTCCATGTACCGGTACAAAAATTAAATACACTGTTGATTAATTTTTCAAACACGGTATAGATCATTCTGGAACACCCTGTATCTTAGAACTGTCCTTCAACACAGGTGGTAGTATACGGTTATATTGTTCCGGTCCATTTATGACATAGCCATCCTCATTTTAATACATGCTAATAAAATAAAACATGAGATCGGTTTGAATGGTTGTGGAATCAAACTAGAGACCTGTTCCTTTGTCACCTTTATAGACCTGATAAATCAAGCGGAACGATTCTTGTCATATCGTTTTACAGAATTGGTCGTATTGCCAGCGCTGCAGTGTTAGTATTAACTTTGGGCTTCTTATGAATTGACTGTCAATATCTTATACTAGGTATACATTAAAACTCAAACGGGAGAAAGAATCGCGCATACGCATGTTAGAACATTTTCAACAATGTTTTAAAATTGTATATTACAATGTATTTACATTAACATTGTACCCTAAATAACATGGACATTTGGGTGATATGTTGATGTAGTTACGGGCCATATTTAGTGCCGATTTGTCCCAATTTGCTTTTGACTTACCTGGCAACACTCCATAAAATATGGCTAGTCGTGTGAAGACAAAGTTGAAGACCTATAAGGAGTTATATTCGTTCTCAAATGAAATCATTATGAAGATCGTAAGTAAAAGTAATATAATAACATAGCGCTATTAGCTCGCCTATGAACCTTGATATTCGTTAGTTAACCGGATAAATAACTTCGGCAAAACTGACAAACTTGTACCAAAATTGGCGTTAACTCGTTACTGTCGAAAATGTACAAAATATGGCTTCCGTGAATCTGAAAATATTGATATTTCAAAATTGGTTAATTGTATTACCATAAATCGAACACGGACATGCAGGATGGTATCTCCAGAAGTCTTGTTGCCTAAAAAATGGAATTTTGTTGAATTTAGAGTAACAAAATAACATGCGCCAGACAGTGGTCGACGAGACTGTAAAATCAGGTAGAAGTTTGTGTGTTGACGAGCTTCGAACATGCCTTCGTCGCATTCCGAAGTCACAAATATCTATCATAATTCTTATTTTAAGGTCCTGTAAATACCTCAGCAGAAAGATAGGGTCATCGTCCAACACGGACTACTCGAAAACAGTTCGCGTATAAAAAAGTGCGTGGGCTGTTTTGCATCGTTATATGTACAGGCATATTTGAAGAATTTCCTATAAGCTAATAATATTAAGGATGCTGAAATATTAATCTAAAGACTTCATTCTTTCATGTGCACCATAAATTTTGCACCTGAGATACATATTGCTAGGCAAAAATTCACAGCAAACATGGCAGATTTCTCCCATTTCGGAGCTATTTGAGACAAGATGGCCCCATCCCTTAAGACACACTTTTAATTGTCACAATGGATAAAGAGACAAAAGGAAGCGACAAAAGATGGGACCACTAGAGAACCAATTACCTGGATAAAAGTGCAGGAATTAAAATTTGATATGGCCAAATAAAAACAAAACAAACGTGATTTTTGTCTTTTTTTCATTATTATTTTACTGTTATTTTTTTCACACATTTCTTATTATTCTAAGATACATTAGTTCAGTTACTTTTAAATTGTATTTTTCTTTGACATAAGCTGAATCAATCTCAACATTTCCGATACCAAAGATTCATGCCTTGTCCTTCACTACTTTAAAAGAAATATCAACAATTGACTATAGTAAAGCCATATTCAGTGTGTTTCTTAAATGCTTTTCAGAACTGTAAATTGCGCCACGATTCCCAACATATGTATACATTTTGCTGGTTTCTATTCAAAAGATTTTAATACAATATATACTTTTTATGAATAAAACATGTTTGCAAAATATGTGGAAATATTATTAGAAAATATTTAATATCAAATTAGCGTTTAGCTCAATTAGTGTGTGTATTAAATGATACATAATCAATTAATATGCACTCTCAACTAATACTAATTTTAATGCTATATTTTCAAAATGAATACGTGTTCCCGGTTGGCTCTATAGCGATTTCACAGAAAAGGTATTTCTAGTACAATGCAGCGTCGGACTCTAGCTGAGAGCGTAGCCTAAGTCATTATAGACTCCAAGAATGGCTCTCCATATACAAATGAACAAACACAAAGGAGGGTAGTCTCTTCCGTGGCCAGCTTGATTTCGATGGAGCGAAACCAAATTGGCTGCGGAGGAGACGGGTCATTTCGCTATGCAAATTCGTCCGTGTCGTAGCCCTGCAGATAAAGATATAGGAAACACCCATTGATTCACCTTGGGTGCATCTAACCAGAGAAGATAAGAATAGATTCTCTTCTTCTCTCTTCGAAACCACTTTCCTCGGTATTGATATGCAAATACGACTGTGTGTATATATTGCTCTAAGCATTCAGTCAAGGGCATGAGCTTATTCACGCATTCATTTACAACGCAAACTTATATCGAATCCCGGTGGTTTGCGACCAATGAAATGTCCGCACCCCTGGATTTATTAATCCCTGGTATGAATTATTTATTAGGTTTGTCAAGGCAATAACCACGATCCGTTTTGTAATAATATAAATTATAAAAGCACTTGAAATAGAATCCCGCTGAGTTCAATGAACTGCGCCCTGAAACCGATGGAGAAGTGCCCCATAAAGAAGCTCTCCATTGACCTCTATTAACAGGTCAGTGAGCTCTCCATACACAAATGAACAAGTACAATAGGACAAGGCCAGCACCTATTACCTGCTTAGTAACATGTTATTTAAAAGTCTTCTAAAGCTTAATATCTTGAAGATTAGTATTTATGATGCAAAATATCAGTTCTAATATAAAATTACAAATAATTGGTATTATGACACACGGTATAGGTGATATATAAAACGACTAATAAAATCATGTCATCATGGCGTCATGGCAAAGGTTCATTATATCCCGTATGTTTGTCTAAATTCATATATATTTGAAAACGATTTCTACACCCATTTAATATGTACTTTTTAAATTTTCATTTATTTTTATGTAACAAATTCAGGTTTATCCATTACGCGGGGCCGCCGGGCAATACAAATTTAATGCTAACATTGAATGAACGTAGAATCAAGAATGGGCATTTCTAGTACATACAGCGTCTGACTCTACCTGAGGACCTAGCCTAAGTCCCATGGGCTCCAAGAGTGGCTCTCCATACACACATGAACAAATACAATGACGGGTCGCCATTGCTCTCCATACACAAATGATCAAATACAATGGAGAGTCCGACTGCCATGCAAATGAGCCAAGTGCCCTCTCAAGGGTCTGCTCTGTGTATTCAGTCCAGATTAGCATATTTGAGTTTTGCGGGCTCATTGGAAAATGAGTAAGCCTATTGTTCACACGTGTATGCTATTTGTCTAAATAAACAAACCAGAGTTTGGTGTTGGATGCCTCGGAAGTCGCCATGGTGTATATTATTCGAACAACAAGAAACACAGCCCATTATCATATAAATAGTACCCTGTTTCTTTATTAAAGCAAAATAGTTAAGTCAAAAACTTCAATTTGGTGACCACTCTCTGGCTAGTAAGGCCAAAATGCAAAATGGCCGCCGCCACCATTTTGAAAATTTAAGTTTTGAACCAGAGCACCTATAATCATGCACAAAGACACTTTTTCGGATACGTAACCCCAGATAAGGGACGTACACCTCAGATAAAGCAGTCCCAATCCCAAATAAGGCGCCTTAACCCTAAATAAGGAACATTAACCTAAGATAAGAGAAGTAAACCCCAGACGGCGCCTTATCTGGGGTTTAGACTGCCATATCTGAGTTTACGTCTCTTATCTGGGGTTAAGGCGCCTTATCTTGGGTTTAGATGCCTTATCTGAGGTTTACGACCCTTATCTGGGGTTAACGACCCTTATCTAGAGTTAAGGCACCTTATGTGGGGTTTAGATGCCTTATATGGGGTTTATGTTCCTCAATTAGGATTAAGGCGCCTTATTTGGGGGTTGGACTGCTTTATCGGGGGTCTACGTCCCTTATCTGGGGTTACGGCGCATTATCAGGGGTTTAGATGCCTTATCTGGGTTTAGACTGCGATATGCTGAGGTTAAGGCATCTTAGCCACAGATAAGGAACGTAAACCCAGGATAAAGCCGTCTAAACCACAGATAAGGCACCTTATCCCTAGATAAGGGATGTAAACACAAGACTAGAAGGCTTTATATTTGTACACAAATACGGCTATACCCGCATGTTATCGGTACACACAAACTTGCAGTCCTTATTTGCTGAGGACTTAGGTTGCTGTTGTCAGTCTCTCTAATTCACAGTGAAGCTATGAAAGTTGATGGATTGAAATTCACAATACGCAATTTGATTAGGGAAAAGCTATTCCAGAGGGACACCTTGGTCTGGGGCGGACATTTTAAAAATGAATTTAGAAGAGCAGCAACGACATCACTTGCATTACATTCCAGATGTTAATTCTACATCATATGCAAAATTTGAGGAAATTCGCACGAGTCCGTTTTATTTTAGGGCCATTTGTCTATAACTGGTCTTTACATGTAGCCCTATGGAGAGAGTGCCCGTTGAGGGCGCTATAACCCCATTTAGGAACAAAATGTGATTTAAAAAAAACGGACTCGTGCGAATTTTCTAAAATTTTCAGAGTATGTAGTATGAACATGTAGAAATATAATCAAGTAGTTGCCCTACCTGCTCTTCTCCTGCTCTTCTCTAAAAAAACTCCTATACCTCAATGATAATGAAACCTAGGTGGGAGTATGTAAATTAAATGGAACAGCTATTTTGGGACCATTTCAGAGGGAGTACGTAAATTAAATGGAACAGCCAAAGGTATGTAATTTAAATGGAACAGTCTTAGCGCTTCACACATAGTATTTCCAATTATCATCATCTATAATTATAATACGCTATTGAAATTCACAATATGCAATTTGATTAGGGGAAAGCTATTCCAGAGGGAGTATGTAAATTAAATGGAACAGCCTATTTTGTGGCCATTCCAGAGGGAGTATGTATATTAAATAGAACAGCCAATGTAATTTAACTGGAACAGCCTTAACGTTTATGTTATCTATATTATAATTATTTTATTGTCTGTGAATCTGTTTAGTCCTACGTGTATGGGGTGGGATGGGATGGGTATTACAGGGTGTATCAAAATGATTGGTACCCATCAATTTTGATGTTTATTGAAAAGCCTACCTCTTCCAAATACACTTTTGGATACATTTGAAATATCCAGAATTGCAATTAATTTACAAATTATTTGGATCTTATGTTGAATTTTGATGTGTCAGGCTCATCCATTATCGATGAAAACTGATGGGTACCAATCATTTTGATACAGCTTGTATTAACAATAAAATTCTCAGGTGCAATCTGTGTGAAAACTCTGAGCCCTGAAGCTGCTTTATTTGATGATAAACGGACGGCCCTTTTTTAACATTTAGGGCCCTGAGGCCCACAATATTTGACTTATCATGTACATATGTTGAAGTATAATTCTCAATTGCTATCAGTAGACTCAAGCTGGACATTGTAGCTGCTCTATTTACTGAGTAACGGATGGCCCTATGTTTTAGTGTTTGGGGCCCTGGGGCCCATATTATGTGACATATAGGGCTCATATGAACATATAACAATATAATTCTCAGGTGCAATCTGTGTACAAACTCTGTGCTCTAAAGCTACTTTAGGGGCTCTGGGGCCCATAATATTTGACTTATGGGGATCATGTGCATATTTTGAAATATAATTCTCAAGTGATATCAGCAGACTCAAGCTGGACATTGTAGCTGCTTTATTTACTGAGTAACGGCCGGCCCTATGTTTTAGCGTTTGGGGCCCTGGGGCCCATATTATGTGACACATGCGGTTCATATATACATATAACAATATAATGCTGAAGATCTATTAGTGTACCAAATCTAAACCCTGTAGCTACTTTATTTGCTGAGAAACGACCAGCCCTTTGTTTTAACATTTGAGCCTCTGGGGGCCCCTAGCCTTAAACATCTGGAGCCAAAATGGGCAAAAGGCAATTTACAACTTAGGGCCCATACATGTGCTACATATGAGCTCTAGTGGCCTTGTAGTTCTAAAGCTAGTCTTGTCAATCTGTTGCCCTTATTTTAACATTTGGGGCCCTGGGGCCCATAATATATGACATATGGGGCTCATGTATACTTGTGTATATAGAATACCCCTGGATCTATCAGTGTACCAACTCAGGGCCCTGAGGCTGCTTCATTTGATGAGAAACGGCATACTTTGTATTTTTACATTTGGGCCCCTGGGGCCCGTGACCTTTGACTTCTGGGGCCAAGATGGGCAAAGGATAAATCTACGGGGTAGGGCCCATAAGTGTACCACATATGGACCCTGGGACCCTTGTAGTTTTAGCGCTAGCCCTGTCAATCTGTTGCCCCTTATTTTAACATTTGGGGCCCTGTGGCCCATAATATATGACATATGGGGTTCATGTATACTTGTATATATAGAGTACCCCTGGGGCTATCAGTGTACCAACTCAGGGTCCTGAGGCTGCTTCATTTGATGAGAAACGGCATACTTTGTATTTTTACATTTGGCCAGTGGCGGATTTAAGCTGTCCGCAAGTCAGCAAGTGCTGACAAGGCCCCCCTGTTATTTTGGACAAAGGGCCCCCTGCATTTTATTTTTACTTTAATTGTTTTTTGCAAGGTTCAAAGGTCCGGTGGGTAGAATAGTACTGAAAAGGATATGCCCGTCCATGCAAGAGTACATTATATTTATGCCTGCATTTATGATTCTTGAAAAGTTTCATTAAATTTTGCCCGTTTTGGCCACTGCAAGAGATCAAAAGTCAAAGGCCCTAGGGGCCCAAATTTAACATTTGGGAATACAATTTCTATAGAATCAGGACTACGAATTGGTGCATTACACATTCTCAAAATACAAGTAGGTCATCTAGTATGGGTCCAGGGCCCCCAATGTTAGATATAAGCGTATCATCAAAGCTGGCTCTAAAACTATAAAGGACCCCTTATGTGGACCGTGATGCACTTAAACCTGAAGGTCTTTCCCCATAGATATGAATTTTGCCAATTTTGGCCCGGATACCCAAGATAAAGTGTTCCCGGGGGCCCAAATGTCAATACAAAGGGCCTGTCGTTTCTCAATAACTATTCATGAGTTCCAAAGGTCAAATATTATAGGTCCCCGGGGCCTAAAATGTTTTTTAAAAGTAATTTAGAGCAAATATGTCAAATATTATTGGGTACAGAGCCCAAATGGGCCCAGACCCAGGGCCCCCAAAATGTGCCTCCCTCCCAATTGCCCTGTGCACCTTCCTTTTTAGACCTAAAATACCATGTTTTGGGCTAAAATAGGGTAAAATTGCATAATTTTGCCCGCGCGAAATGCAATAAAATTCACCTTCATTTTTTTCCGTGCTTCACCCGCAAATGTCATAGTAAAATCGAAAACATAATATGCCCGACTCTCTCTAAATTGTTATGCTTCTGCCGCAATCTTATACGTAAATGAAATTAAACTAAGCCACTTGAGTGCATATGCCTTCCTTACAGTGAGTTTGGGGCCCTCCAAATTTTGGCTGGGCCAAGGGCCCCCCAAAAGGCAAATCCGGCCCTAAGGTGCACCATATTTTAACAGTTTAGTTTCAAAATAGCAACATTTTTCGCGCGCTTCGCGCGCATTTGTGTCATAAACTTAATTTGTCGCCAAAAAGTCCTGGATTTAAGAATTTTTTCCAACCCCATCCCCCCTAATGTCAAAATTCACGCGTACCAACGCGTATTAATCTGGGATTTTGCTTGCTTCTTGACTATCAAGCAAAAACAGAAAAGGAAATATTCTTTGTTCTTTAGTACCGTTTAAACACTCACAAATCTGATAAACCTATGCAGATGCCCTCTGGTCAAAAACTTCAATTTGGTGACCACTCTCTGGCTAATAAGGTTTGACGATTGATTCGACTTCTATGGACCATTTAGAAAATCATTTAAAATAGCCCCCATGTCCCTCGTGAAAATCCCGGCATTTTTCGCTAGAGGCTACAATAATTTCCACAAGAATTTTAAAACTTTGGTCAGAGATCACCCCTCTACCTATAGAATAAAGGCAATAAACATCCAGAGTGATACGTGGCGCTATCGTTTCGTGCTTACGAATAAAATCCAAGTTTTATTTAAACAGACTGGTGCACTTTGGAAACAAATTCAGGCTTTTGTTCCATGTTCAAAGGTATGTGATTAATTACACGAGTGACGTCAAACAGAAGTATGGGTGCCTGGTAATGACATATTGATATATAGTTAACTTTCCCAGACTTTTTAGTACCTGTTCTACAAAGCAAAGTGAAAAGACCCGACATGCATGAAATATTGTATTCATTAGTGCACGACTAGAATGAAATGTATTGTTATTAATAGTGCACGACTAGGATGAAATGTATTGTTATTAATATTATTGATAGCATATTGTGTTAACGGGCTTTAAAGGGGCATTTCGTGATCCACAGCCTCATCCCCCCACTTTTCCCAAAAAAAGTTTAGATTTTTACACCACTGGATACCTCTGGCTACATAATGTTTATGTACCAAATATTTCTTGCAGATTAATTCGTTCAGCAAAAATATCGCCAAATTTGAATTTCGTTCTGGTGCACTAGAACGAAATTACAACACATTGTCTATGGAGCAGTGTAATACACATAATCATGCATAACTCGCAAACGCAAAATCAGAATCAACTGAAATTTTGGAAATAAGCTTTTTTCGTGGATATCTACTGAAAAATGTCATAAAAAGAGGATGCTAGGATCACGAAATCCTCCTTTAATATCAAGAAAAGTATAATGTTTAAGTAAAATATATATTCAGGCAACTGCAAGGGATGTGGCTATAGGAATGAAGACCAAACAAACAAATTCTTGTTTATGCCGTAATATTGTAGTATTTCAACCATTTCACAACTTCAGCTGTGTAACTTACAAAAATTCCCGCTAAAAAGTGGTTCTTTTAATTTGTGAAAATACATTAAAAATCGCATTGGACTTTTCGTACTGATCGTACTATAATGATCACTTGCCTATAATGTTCTGATCACTGGGATTATATGTGACGTCATTGCGAGGCAATTTGTCCCTAATCTGCTAATGTTCCTTGTCTGGAAATATGCTCAATCATCATGATGTGCTCAGGGACCGTGCTTTTAAAAACCCGCCAGATCACAATAAGGCCATTGACCTGTGTAGTGATCATACGCTGTTCATTCAACCATAAAAGATTTCTAGCCCCTCAGCGACTCATTAATAATGGGTTGCATCAGGTCAGGGATTCTATTATAATAATTATAATTCTTTCTTTGAGGTCAATAGATAAAAGAGAGGTCTTGAAAAACAGGTGTGAGGTTGTAGATAATATTTTATCATCAAAGTTGCTGGCATATAGGAAACTTCGTGGAGGTGGCGCTTATTGTTTCTTGTAAACACAATCTAATGTGGTACTAGCTACATGGAGAAGGCCGGTCTGCAAATGTTCAGTGCATGCAGCTATATAATAGAGATAGTATAGCTTCATGTTCAGTGTAAATCAATCAAAATCCTATAGCTGGATATCAACAAATCGTGATGCATTCCTTCTTGTTATAAACGACAAGTATTAATTTTGATATTATTGTGACAAAATCCATTCCCTTCTCAATTGATTAGGTTCCAGGATTAGGCTTTCTTTTCGAAAAATAAATCACAGGGCCTAAAGGCCATTATATAGGCTAAACCCATATTCGGTATGCGGAAACCTTCAGTCTGGGCGGCGCTTGTACTCTCATTAAACAGGCAAAGTTCGTTAAACCGACGCTGCTTTAATTGCCAACCTTTATCGGGGGACGAGTTTGAGTTTTCATAGTCATCTATTACCTATACCATTTTTCACCCCGATGTGGCAGTGACGTCAACTCGCGCAGCAGCTGTTTCGCTCGCGCATCTATGCGGCGTCTTTAAACGCGTGCGTGTGTACACCAGCGCTTTGATCGAACACTATTATATCGAGTGTAATGAAATTCGGCACACCATCATTACGCTTCCCATTGAAATACGTGCAAAAAAGCCTCTCGGAAATCTCTTCTAATGATTTCCCTGCAATAGATAGAGCAATGAAACTGGGCATGGTTATGGGATGATCCTTAAGCTTTAATATATTTTCTTTTGCACATAGATCGCCAGTTCAGTTTTTTGCAAATTTGGCATTTTTACCCCATCCCGTGATTTCAAAGCTGTTGAAAGCTCAATTCTTGGGATTTTACATCGATACATGATATGCACGATTAGTCCACCAGAACACATTTAAAATAATTTAAATAAAATTATTTCATCACAACCGTTTCAGCTTTAGAATGTCATCAAACAAACGTGTCTCAGACACATATTTGGTGAAAAATGTAATAAAAAGCTCAATTTCTACGTTTTATGAGGACTATTTTATAGGTTTCACTTTTTGGCCGCGGAATCTTGTGGTGGTGTGCTCCCGTAACTGATGTCACTGCCACATCAGGGTGAAAATGGTATAGCTTATCGCAGACCAGCCAAATTTGTCATATGCTTGAATAGCTAGTAGAAAACCCGTGAATATAGTGTCAGAAACTCTCACACATCTTAGGATAACCTTGCCATTAATGTGACACCGAAAGCAACGCCATTTTTGGAATATATTTGAACATTGCGTGGGAAAACATTGCGGTTAAAGTAAGTTAATAATGAAAATCGCATAATTTTAATAATACCAACCAGTAACGGACATTGAGCCAAGACTATGTGAGAAGTTTGGGGTATGTAACTTTTTATCACAACGCGATATTTTAAAAAAAAGTACATTTTGAGAGGGCCTACCCTGGTCCTTTTAATTCTAGTTCAAAATCTGTTCATCACCTGCAGTCCGATTTAGTATCTATAGTTTCATCAAAGTATTGGGAACTAATGTGGATGGTATTTTGGTTTAAAAATACGATACTGGTAAAAATATCGGTATCCATGCCAGCGACATTTCTAGTGTGTAAAATGCATTGAAAATTGTCGGCTAAAAAGTGCATAAATTAAAATCGCGAACAGTAATAGCAACAATAACTATCTACATTCCAAGCGGAAACGCTTTTCAAAAACATACCACCTTTTTTGGGCAATCGCTGAAACCGAAATATGAAATTCCAGGCCAGCTGTAAAAAGGTGCGTGAGTAAATATGACCATGAACTTGGGTCACCGAAACAAATGCTTATATTGGTGTCAGGTCTTTCACAGTGATATAACAATTAGCTCCCAATAACGGCTTTCATTTGAACCGTTATTTGTTAAACTAATTTTACTTTTTGAGAATTTAATGAACGTATCAAAAAACTTTTCGCAAATCGATTTAAAATTGCCCGTCCCGTTAAGAATTGAATTTTGTTTTTGTCTCTCCTTAGACTAGAATACAATATTTTAGACAATATTTTGTTCCCTGATCAAGGTATGTGGCTTATTATACAACTGATGTCGAACAATAATAGTTTACCGTACTTTGTACTATTTTTGCATAGGACTAATCATAATGTGCAGTACGGTGCATGACTGAAATGAGAAGCGTCATTAGTTTTGATTAAGGCTACATGCTCTTTTTGGTTGAAATTTTTGGCGGGAAATAATCCCGCCAAAATTAAAGTAATCTTTTCCCACAACTAAATATCATAGTCAGGAAATTAATGATGCATCTGGTAGCTTAGATCATAACTTTCAATATACTTAGTTGCAATTATCCCAGAAAATTCTTGATTTGTTTTTACAGAGTCTTGGATTGTCGATGTTTTTGGTCAAAAAACATCACTCGGTGTATTTTGAAACTCGAGGCATTAACTCTTCTCAAATTAGCCCCAAATCATAATTTATTATATGCTCGTGTAGCAAACACCAATGGGAATAATTGGACGTTGTTTGCGGAGCCTAAATTTGGTTTGATTTCATTTCACAATAATTCTAAGGTGAGAATTTTGACCTGACATTTCCTCTTTGGATTTCCAATTTAAATTCATTGATATGTGATATTTTGAATAAATAAAGAGTACGCTTACCTTTCTGCAACACTTCCCGGTATCATTATGCATCTGCTGATAACCAACATTTTAGCTGAAAATAGTCCTTTCCTATCATTTTTGAACAAAATATGGTTCAAAAGTGCGTACCGTTCGAGTATAAACGGACACAGCGAGGCAATGAAGAGAGCTATTTACGGTGGGGTATCTATTGTAAGCTATTAGGGTAGGCCTATAGTATATCTTCCTGCAAGTGACAGGATGTGTCAAGCAGGGCGGTATATTCAAACGCTATTGTCTGGATCATTGAGTATCGATTGCGCATGTATACATGCAACACGGATGTGTGTGGTCCTCCCCAGGTTTTGACATGAATTACAAATGACGTCGTGAATGACCCAGCGTTTTCATTTTATTATTACTAAATTAATCGTCGTTTATCACGAGTGCTAAGAGTCGTACCAGTTCAATTCATCAAAATTAATTTGTATTAGATGAAAAACAAACAGACAAGTAGAGTCATATGTCTTTCTATGACCGTATTCCTACCAAAGTCTGATTTTCAATACACTAGAAACGTGTTGATATGTATATCTTTGAAAATCGCCGAATGTTAACCACAGTCACCGTGGCACAGTAGGTATCTTTAGTATTCATAGTGCATTTGGCAGTGGTTCGAACCCCGGTGAAAATTTTAGTATTTTTTCTTCTTTTTGCTAATGCGCTGTGCCGTTTTTCAAACACGCCCCTGAATGAAACTGATGGGCAAGTACCCTTAATACCTATTTTTTGTTATGGAGCCTACTTCTTTCACGAAATCTTTAAAATCAACATAAAATAAAAGTTCATTCTACGGCTGAGAACTACAATGTGTATTGTTGTGTTGACATTCTTATTTCCATTGATTCATTGCGTTGTTGACAACAAGTTGGTGTAATTACTACCATACCGATATTAATTGAAATTATCCATCACAATGAATGTTATTCCCATTGCAATTTTAATTTCATTTTGATATCAAACTTGGTTCAAAATTATAGCGTAATTCCAACCACTAATATTGGAGAATGTAGAAAAACATAATTTATGCTTTGAGCTCCTTTTGTATGTGTATGATACTTCATAATGAACTCATAAATTGTTCTACACTCATATTTTCACGATATAAAAATCCTTATCCAAGATTGGTTAAGGATTTTTATATCGCGAAAAACACCCGTTGGTTACGTGACCCTCTCCTCTAATAATTGGTTAAAAGCCTTAAACTTTGCCATTGTTTAAAATCTTACACAATGATTGCTTAAACCTTACACCAATAAATGTTTTAAGGCTTTAAACAATTTCACGTTTAAGACTTTAAACCACCAATTGTTTAAAGAGTTTAACATTTATTGTTTAAAATACGATCGTCTTAAACAATAATTGCTTAAATGAAAAGCTTTCTTTCAAAACCCCTTACATCCACTTTTGGTTGAAATTGAGTTATTGACATGACATTATAGTGTGGGTAAAAATACACATTGTGGTTGTTGTTTGACCTTCATATTGTATATTTCCCGTTTGGGAAATATTAGGGAATTTCCGGAAATCTGAACTTAAAATGAATATAAAATTTTAGGAAAATAATTTCTTAATGTATAAATAGTAGCCTGGAATGTTCTTTAACTAAAACTTTAACTTTATTAAAACCAAACAGGTCGTCACTAAACCATTTTCTCAGGGGGGAGGGGGGTGTCGAGAAATAAATTTTGCTGGTTTAAAGCCTGATTTACCTTTTACGCGAAAAAAATGCAATTTCAATGCTATAATGAACACAATGAGGACAATTGTGTCCTAAAATCGTGCTAAAGGAAGATGCATAGGCCTTTACAACTTTTGGTTTATTTCCCAGCAAACACAAAACGTTTTCGACATCATTCGCAAAAGGTTATAAAAGGTTGCCAGAAAACGTTTAAATGTCGGGTTATATAAAGGGTATATTAAGGGTATAAAACCTTATCATAACATTAAAAATCATTTTTTGATATTCTACTGCTCAGCAAACAAAAACGTTTTACAGAAAACGTTTAAATGTCGGGTTATATAAAGGGTATAAAAACGTTTTAATAACATTCCAAAAACATTTTTCAAAACTTGATACAAAACATTCTAAACAGAATGTTATTTTGGGGGTTGGAAAAATATTTTGCGAAAAATGTTTGCCCAAAATATTTGCAATAACGTTTTAAAAACGTTTTCATGAGCTTTATATAACCCGACATTTAAATGTTATTAAAACGTTTTGAAAAAAATATTTTAAGAACATTTCTGTGTTTGCTGGGTGCAAATATTTTAACATAATGTTATTTAAGTGTTGACAAAATATTTGGCAAAAAATGTTACAAAAATAGTTACAATAACATTTTTGAAAACATTTTAAAAATACTGTTGTAGTGTGTTTTCATACAAAACGTTTTAAAACGTTTTCATGACCTTTACATAACCCGACATTTTAATGTTATTAAAACGTTTTTATGTAAACCAAAAGCCAAAATACAACTTATTAAAAACGTTTTTAAAACGTTTTTGTGTTTGCTGGGTTAGTCCCGGTATTTTGATCCAGCTCATGAGCTTAAAGCTTATTCCAAGCATCAGTGGAGCTGCCCTACAAGTAGCATTCATATTTATGATTGACATATTAGAAAGGATGGAAATATAACTTTCATTTTTGAAACTTCGTGATCGTGTTCAAGTTTGAGATCTACTTATTTAATGGGTTTGCCAAAATAAATGCGCGCGAAGTGCACGGCAATTTTGGCATTTTAATACTAAATGTTCTAAAATTGGCTTAATTTTGGGTCTAACATAGACCAAAAGGAGATGCAAATCTTTAATTTTTTTCACAACATTTCTGTCGACTGAGCAGGGGAGGGGACTGACTTGTCAACCTGCCTATAGTCAGTGGCGTATTTTTCTTTTTAACATGGGGTGGGGTTGCAAAATATTTCTTGAAGTGAATCCAGCACCTTTTGGTGACAAAATCAATTCATTGTACAAATGTGCACATCATTGTAGCCTTGTAGGCCCCATAATACTGGCCCAATCGGGCCTATATTACGAACTGAATGTAGTTTTATCCCCTCTACCCCTGTCTCCCCTCCCTCCCCCTCTCTCTCTCCCTCTTTCTTCCCTTCTCTCTCTCCCTTTCTTTCTTCCTTTCTTCCTTTCTTTCCTTTTTTTAGGGATCGCCAGGGGGGTGTCACACCCCCACACTCCCCTATGGCGACGGCCCTGAAACCAAAAGGAACTATTTTGGGGTCACTATGTTTGAAAAAAAAAATCATTGTAATTAAGGAAAGCTGTAGCTTCGGAAATGCTCAAAAACTTCATTTTCCCGGATTTAATTAAAAATTCATAATTACAAAAGTAAATGAGATAATTCAATTTTTCTTTTTGATTTTGAAAGCATTAGTCAAGTTACATAAAGTAGTGCAAACAAATGGGCTCAAATTTGATTGCAAAGGTGGTTTCTAGAAAAGTGGTAAATTTATTTTGTTGCAAAAGCCCTTACATCCACAAAAGGCGCGATATTAAAGAAATAATAGAATTAATAGGAAGGCTTGAAAATTGTACCAAAACTATTCTTTTAGTTTCTATTCATCAACACTTTATCCGAACCCAAATTGAATTAAATCGAACAAGTAATACTTGCACAATTAAAAAAAGCTGTTTTTCTCAAAAAGTCAAAAGTAAGGGGTTTTGAAACAAAGCTCTTCAAATGTGTATATCCATATCAAAACGATGCACTTGTCAGCTGCTACATGTGCCTCATTTCACATAATAGCTAGGAATAAATACCAGACTCATCTCCGAAGTGGAGGTCACTTCAAATCATTCCAAGTCACATGGTTTAGGAATACAGAGGACATTCCTTATACAATTTGACTTGGGGATGATTTGAAGTGACCTACACTTGATATGAGTCTGGTATTTATTCCTAGCTATTATGTGAAATAAGACACATGTAGCAGCCGACAAGTGCATCGTTTTGATACGGATGTACACAAATGGGTCAATAGGATTGGGCTTTCTTTAGTCCAGCAGAACAACGGCTGGGCTCTTGTATCCTAGCAATTTCTTCTTCTTTACGAAACCGTGACGTGAGTCACGCTGTGTTCTTTTTCTTACAGGTTCTTTCTTCTTTCTTCTTCTTCTTCTGTCGACCATTACATTTGCTCTAGTACTCACATGTACTTACCTTGATGTTGACCTAACTTGGTCACAGCCATCATTGACCATGCCCCTACATGTCACAAGAAAGTCGTGGGGTCAAAGGTCACGCTGGGGTCATAGGGGTAAAGAAACTCAAATTGCTTCGCACAGATGACGTAGGATAGGACAGTGACGCCACTTCCACACTTGCATTGCTATACCCCAGTGTCTACGGTCCTCACAGGACGCAAACCCTCCTATTTTGGAGTTTTTGCGCCCGCCGCAAACCCTCCGATTTTGGAGTTTTTGCGTAGCATCCGCAAACACTCCGAAATTGGAGGTTTTGTGACGGGCGCAGAACCTCCGAAATCGGAGTAACTTCATACATGCTATAAGTTTTACACGTATTTCCCCATGAAAGTACTCCATAATTCAAATAAGGCAATATTAACGTACAATGAAGTGTAAATAAAATACGATTTGGAACAAAATGTTTTAATATATTCATGAAACCGACATTTCTTGAAATTGTTTTAAATACACAATCTATGTGATATTTCCAAGTGAGACATTCGTCTATTCGTACACCAAGGAATTTAGTTTGATGCACTCTTTCTAAAGTCGTATGATCTAGTGTGATTTGCAGGTCTTGATTCATCGATGTCATTTGGGGGTGCCAAGTATCATGTAATTTGTTTTGGTAGCATTAATTGACAATTTATTAGCTTTAAACCAGTTGCTTACTTCCTTTAATTCTTCATTAACAAGGTTTGTCTGGCGTTCTACGTTTTTATTGGAGTATAAAATGGTGGTATCGTTTGCAAAAAGGACGAATTCGAGTACTTTAGATGCATTGGTTATATCATTGACATAGAGTATAAATAGAAGTGGAACCAGGATTGATCCTTGTGGAACATATAATATCGTGTGATTCTGATTCATAAGAATTATAATAAACATATTGTTTTCTGTTGCTTAGATAATTTCTGAACCATTCTAACACAATACCACGAAAGCCATAGTGTTCTAATTTATGTAAGAGTATGTTATGGTCGATTGTATCAAAGGCTTTTGATAAGTCCAGACATATTCCAGTAGTTGTTTCGTTTCTTTCAACTGCTGCAGTAACTTTGTCTACCATTTTGCTCTATAGCCATAAAGGTCGAATGTTTTGACCGAAAGTCAAATTGTTTGTGGTTAAGGATTCGCTTATTGTCAATGTAATCCGTACATCTGTTAAAATCCAACCTTTCAAAAAAAATTGAAAAACACGATAGGAGAGAAACTGGGCGATAGTTTGAGAATGCCTCAGCATCATCTTTTTTGTATAATGGTATAACTTTTGCTATTTTTAATTTATCAGGAATAATCCATGTAGATATATACAAATTAAACATTATATTAAGAGGTTTAGCAATTTCATTACTGCCAATATTGTTATGGCCTCCACCTTTGTTTATGTCGAATTTATCAATTATTTTTACAATATTGGATTCAACAATAGGCTTCATACACATACTACTGGTCCTGTTCTCACTGAGATAATCGACATATTGCTTTCCTGTGTTTTGGATACTTGATGTAAGCTCAGGGCCTACGTTTACGAAAAAGTCACTGAACTGATTTGATATTTCTTTAGGATTGGTAATAGAACTGCCATCTTAAGCTTTAAATTTGCCCTGTATAGATTGTTTCTTTCCTCGTCCAATAATATTATTAATTGTTTTACATGTTTGTTTCATATTATTTTTAGCATGCTCGAACTTGGAATAGAAGTATTTGCGTTTTGATTTTCGAATAAGCATTTGCAACTTATTTTTATATGTTATGAATATTTGAAGTTTTCCATGTTTGTTTCATATTATTTTTAGCATGCTCGAACTTGGAATAGAAGTATTTGCGTTTTGATTTTCGAATAAGCATTTGCAACTTATTTTTATATGTTATGAATATTTGAAATTTTTTGTCGTTTGGAGATTGAATGTATTGTTTATATAACATATTCTTTTTATTAATAATTTTTAACAATCCCTTCGTAATCCATGGCGCTATATTGGTTCTTTTTTCTATTACCAGTACATTTCGATTTATACCGGAAGTGACCCCTTAATGACCTATAACCCCATATCTATGTACATTCTATTGACACTGGGTAATAACAATGCATGTGTGCAAGTGGCGTCCCTATCCTACGTCTTTTTTGAACCCTGTGAATCCTACGTGACCTTTGACCCAACAAGTTCCATGTGACATGTGACTAAGAAAATTGAGCCTATAACTTTACCATTGTTTATGTTATTAAGAATTTCATCTGTTACATCTAAAAGAGCAGTGTTAGTACTGTGATTTTTCCTGAAACCTGATTGATATGGATTCAAAATATTGTTACATGTGAGATAACTATACAATTGATCATGCACAGCACGTTCCAAAATCTTTGAAATACAGGGAAGAACTGAAATGGGCCTAAAGTTGCTGACATCACTCTTGTCACCACCCTTGTATAATATAGGTGTAACCTTTGCTTTCTTCCATTCACTTGGAAAGGTAGATGTGAACATGGAAAGGTTACAAATATATGCAAGGGCGTAACAAATTACTGGTGCAGCTACCTTCAAAAGTTTAATACTGAAATTATCAATACCTGACTTATTATTTGCGAAGTTACAAAGATGAAATCTGGGGTTATGATATCAAATTGAAAATCTTCAAACATGTAATCCCCATTATTATTAGACAAAACATTGTTATTATTACAATCATCATTTGTAAACTTATATCTTAACTTAAGGTATTAGCAATGGAAGTAAAATAACTGTTAAAATGATTGGCTGTTTCTGCATCATTACAAGTAAAACCATCCTTAGTTTTAACATTTTTAGGAATTAATTTTCTTATAGTACCCCATAATTTCTTTGAATCATTTATATTATTATTGATAGCATCATTGCAATAATTCTTCTTTAATGTTTTATTAAGTTTTATTTACATCATTTCTTAATTTTCTAGCCATCGCCCAATCATGAGGATTATTGGATTTATGTGCTTTTGAATAGTAATGATCCCTATCTTTAGAAAGCTTTACATAATCACTTGTAATCCACTCAGGAAGTGATCCCTTTATCCTCTTTTCTTTCACAGGACAATGCAAATTGCAAACTTGGTCAAACATAGAAATATTTTATAGGCGTTGTCCACATCATTACACATCATAATCATTATTTTATCCCAATTTTTAGTTTTCTTAAGGCGTGGGGTATGGGCGAACTTGAAGTACAGGTATCTGGAGAGGGGAAGCAACGAGTTACCCCAAATCACAGCTTCAGGTAGTGACTGGGCCGCCAATTGCTAATATATATTTATTTTGGAAGGTTCGTGTTTGTTTTAAAGGGGCATTTTCCCAACATTTGATATTTTTGGTGATATTTCAAAAAAGCGACATGCCAAAGAAAACTCTTTGGGCACATATTTTGTTATTGTTGTTGCAGTTCTTTTCCACATACCTACGTTAACATTCGCTTGGGTGATTTACTAATATTATATATTTTATGACTGCAATTTGGCGTGTTCAATGCGTTTTACACGTATCATAAAATTAAAGCAAATATCTAGTCACGCTGCTTTTAGAAATTTTACCTGACCGTCGGCTTTTGCAGGCAGCAGAATGCAGATTGGCTCACGATAGATGTCGTATTCCTCTATGTGGGTCACTTGATGATAAAATTACTTTGAATTCCTTGTAACAACACACACATTGTCGTCTGGAAACCGGGTCTGGAACTGATTTTGGAGTAGCTTTAGACTTTAGCGCCGTATCAAATCTCATAAAAACCACACGACTGGCGACTATGCATGTGTTTATGTTTCCCGCACGAAAGCTTGCGTCTACATCTATTACTATATAGATAATTATTATAGAATGTTTGGAATTTTGCAACTAAAATACTAACCGCATTCTGCATTATGTATTTATTTATTTATTTAGGCATATGCCTATTATTTATTTACTGACTTATTTATTTATTTATTTGGTATATTAGTTAGTAATTAGTAATATTCTACGATACATCGGTTTATTATTGATTGATTGATTGTTGATAACTTGAAAACTTGATTGATTGATCGATTGATAGTCATTTCACATTATATTCCAAGTTTACAGTCCCCTATGGAACGTCTATTAATTTTGAATAGCATCGTACATTAGATAAATATGCCTATCAGAATTGATTTATTCTATTCAGCAATATCAAGGATTACTATCAAACTGCTCATAGCTAATTGTCAGTTGGCTCAGTGGTAACGCACTAGGTTTTACAACACGGAGGTCCCAGGTTCGATTCCCAGATCTGCCTATTTTTTTTAAAGGCTGAGAAAAAAAATGAGATGTCTGGACTGCAAACTTATTTGGCGCGCGACCTGAGCTGGTCCTTTACTGGTGGCTGTGTCTGTTACAGACACACTCCCTCTGGAATCCAAACCAGATTCACGCTCATTGCACCTCCCTTAACTGTGTCAATAAATGTGTGCTCATTGAAGGAACCTTTACTGTTTTATTTTTACGAATTAAGTATGTAAGAGAGTGATGAGAAAGTCCTAGGCTGTGAACACCAGATGAATATACTTTATCGGGCGTTGATAAAAAAAAATTAAGTCTAATTTAGATTTAGATGTTTTTCTGTTATCCTAGTGTAATCATTGATAAGCTGAAGCATATTACAGTGTGCAGAAAGATTATTAATTTTACTTGAGTTACATTTTTTACTTATGTCTAAATTAAATTTGCCTACTACAACAACATCATCATAATGGGATGTACTATTTTAAAGATTAAATCCAATTTGTCCAAGTATTCAGCTTAAGAATCAGGTGGTCTGTAAACAGTACCAAGAAGAATAGGCTTGGTATTGGGCAAATTGAGCTATATTCATAAAGCTTCAGCAACATTATGAACAATTATGCAGATTGGAATTTTCTTTCAAAATAATATAGGTTTTCCTGGTCAATTTCGCAACTTGTGCGTTCGATTTAATAAAAGTGTAATTCGTTCATGATGCAGTCATGTCTACAGTAGAATTCACCACGACCTTTGCAGGACTTACACCACATTAAAAGCTATTAAACCAAGATAACACTCATTGAAAACAGCTCAACTATGTTACATCAGATCTTCTCTGGTTAAATCCACACACACATGCGTCTGTTTTACCTGTGCAATGAGCAATGAGCTGGTATTATAGTTTCAGTTGGGTGAACGATTATAAAGCAAACGCACGGTAACAATTACAGTGTGGCCTTTGTTCACGAAATGAGACAATACTGTGCATATTGTTAACAACATTCTTGAAAATGAGAAACATAATGGCTGTGGGCCGTAACACAGTTTGGAAATAATTTCTTCATATTTTTGGTGTTATCTGTCGTTTACATATCCTTCCTAAAACACCAAAGTGCGAATATTTCCAAACACCTAAATTAGCTAAAAATTTAGGACATGTTACAAAACTATATTTTCTAGAATTTCAGAAGAGTACTTTTAATATTAGCCGGTTATTTTTCACACAGCGACGTTAACTTGGCAATGTACTATTACCTATAACACATACTAAAACACCAACGTGCGAATATTTCCAAACATCAAAATTAACTAAAAATTTAGGACATGTTACAAAACTATATTTTCTAGAAGTTTAGAAGAGTACTTTTAATATTGGCCTGTTATTTTTCACACAGCGACGTTAACTAGGCAATTACCCATACTTCTAACATACGCTATTTGTAGAGGTTACGCGTAAATGGCAAGAGCACTGTGTATTGTGTATAGGAAAACGGACAGTAACTGCAGAATGATCGCAACGAATCCCGATTTCTTTTTCGCATTAATATGAGCAATCGATTTCATTTTAGTTCAATCAAATTAATGTATGATCAGAACAATTCATTATTGCAAATTCAATTTCGTTCATGAATGTTTCAAATTCACCATTAGACGTCGAATTTAAAGAAATATGCAATCAAATTCGCCATAGATGGACGAGGGACTGCGAAACGTTGTTAATTCGATTTTCAATTTCATGCATTGACAATCTAATTAGCGAAAAGGAATTCAATTTGAAATAATGCGCATTTTCAAGTATATGCCTACTGACATAGGCCTATACGTCTACGTTGCAGCAGAAACAAAGTGAGTAGTCCTATGTAACACAGAATAAACACACAACTGTTTTAACGGGTAATGCTTGTAATGAGAAGAATACTTAAGGTATAGTGTTCATTTATAAACGCATTATACGAATGTAACATGTTAATATTGTTTTAAACACATGAACGTATTAAAATATGTTAAAAACATCGCTTAACACGTTCGGGTGTTAACAATATTAACACTTTAACGAGTTAATCTTCACATTTCCGACGCGTTTCCAGGATTTCATGGGTTTATAATTGAACACTCACTATTCACCTTCACTGCATAAGTTATTAACATGTACAAATATTTTTACAGACACCGAATATTATTTATATAATCCAAATTTTCACACAGTGAAATGGTCACGAAATGGGTCTATATAAATTAATTAAACAGGTTGTGATGTGAAGGATATGTTTACAAGTCGACTGCAAAATATGCTTAGCTATTTAATTTCTGAATGTTGTTTTGATTTTGTTTTGGTGCACTTTGTGGTTTCTGAACTAAGCCGTGAAAAATGCTTTTATTAACACGTATAATTAGTTATAATTCATTTCATTTTTACTAGGCCTATACATTAGGCAATTTTTAACACTACATTTAAAACTATGTTTTCCCTTCACATTTAATATAGCAACGTATGCTTAATATAAACACGATAAGTAGCATTTTCATATTTAAACCATTGTAAAATATTTAAGAACTTCTGGATTTGATTCTGCACTTTGCGAATTCGATTGAACATTTTTCTATTTTGTTTTAGCATGAATTTGTATTTCCAAAAAGTCTCTGAATTCAAGGCTACGTGAATTTGGCTGCACAATTTGTGAAATTAGCTGCACAATGTGCTTGTGCACTATTTAGAATTTTGAATGCGTAATAAATGAAATAGATTGCACATTCGCTAAATTGAAATCGAGAATGTAAGCGTTCATTCAATTTCGCGCGAAAAGGAATGACACTTATGCTAAACTGAACGACCAAAGTTCGAAATTGGACGTGAAAACCATCTTTAACATAACATAACATAACATAACATAACATAACATAACATAACATTTAACATAACATAACATACCACCATGTCCCTGCCTAGCCTACTAATGTTATAACCATCAATTTTAATCTCATTATCACTAAAAAATACGACGGCAACTTAGCTTACTTCCAGTAATTTTTACCGGCGTGACCTCTTTTGGTACGTAACGATATGTTAAAAAGAAGTCACCAAATACGTTTTTTTGGAAAACACTAAAAAATGAAATACACGAGTCATTTCTCGCCTAATTCTCGTATTGAGCCCACAGATAAGATTTGAAATATGAGTTTAAAGCAAACAGTTACATGTAAAAGTTGAAATATTGCGGGAAAAATGAATATCTATTGTGCCCAAAGTAGCCTAAAGATGAGAAAACATGCGTGTCATGATCAAAATGGTTATATATCTACAACTCTGAGCAAACGCCGGTCGTATGCTTCTCTGTAGTGATCGACATTAACCAACGTCAGCTTGTATTAAAATTTTAGCGAAAATGATTGGTGGAATACTTGAGTCGTAGGTTGAAAAGTTGCTTTCAAAAAGGCTTCGTGTCGTAATCGTGCTTGACCATTGGAGACTAGTCTCACTAGGAAAATTAATAGTCGGCTCTCACAGCGGCATTCGTGGTCGGGCCAAACGTTTTTAAAATGCGTAAAAAAAATGATTTTAATGCTAATTATTGCATATTGTCATATTCTAAGGAAGTCTGATTATCTTTTAGAAATAGCCGAGTGGGCGGGTTTTCGCTGAAATATTTTTTGTGTAAAAACTGAAGCATCCCATGTTTAAAGGAATATATGAATATTAACTGCACAACGTGTATAACGATTCGTGATACCCAATACACAGTGACATCGCCCCGATATCTTCATAGTAGAAATCGCCATGGTAGGTTGAATCCACAGCCACCCATGACCATTTTATTCGGACCTTATGAGATGCATATTACTAGCGAAGTGACCTGACTAAGGCTACTGACATAGACGGGGTAATTGATTTCTCGCTCTGTGAGCAAGCTTGTATACGACATTGCGGTCAATGGTTATACTCTCTCCACTTGAGTGAGTGCCAGACAGGGTCTAATTCTGCATAAAACCGGGCAACGTTATTTCTATAGATCTGCTGCGCATTCAAATTGCATTGTATTGCATCGTAATTTCATTTGTGTCTATGCTAATTATGTTCACACAACATGAACTCACGTGTTTTCAAGCAAATTCGCCGATAATAGGTGATCAAAAGCGATCGGAATGTTACAAAAGTACAGATCGCATTCAGCTTACTTCATATGAGATGAACTTTGGAAAAATACGGCATAATTTGTCTTGGTGTTTGCGGAATGCCATGCAGTAAAATATTAATACGTTGCGGCAATTCAAATTCATGATTGACAACTAACAATCGGCGTGTCCTTCGTATCCTCCACTGTCAATTTCTTATCCACTCACTAATCCTCACAAAAGCTTTGTGTTGATTACGTAATGTGTGGAGGCAAATTGCAATAAGTACAATGAAATAATGAGTAGGGCGGGCTCCGAGGCGGGTTTCTTCTTCATCTTACGTAACAGTATTGTTCTCTAAAAAAACCCGGAAGCTTGTCGTTTGGAGCTCTAGCTGAAATACAGCAAGATAATGTAAGATAGTAAATGTAAACCTGTATTTTAGCTAGAGTATCTCGAGCTAGTGAGTGCCGCTATAGCCTGCTGCGCGCTGTAGTCCATACAAGACCAACGCAATATAAAATTGAGAGTCTTGGTCAAATTTTGAGTTCAAAGCGCACGGCAAATTTTCAAAGCGCACGCTAACGACTATAATATCTGTTCAACACGTATTTTCAAGTGTATGAGACCACATCTGGTTTCTTGAGAAAAATTCATTTACGGGAGATATTCATCATTTTCTAACTCAGTATCCGAAGATTTTCGTCTGATATCAAAATCGTGCATAGCAATTCACGTGTATCGATCCCGTGTATTCATTTTAATGTCACTGCTGCACCAAATAATTATTAGCCAGGCGATGTCGGTGTGCAATAGTGGTAAGTTGGTGTTGTTTAGGAGGGAAGAATTTTATTTCAATTTTATATACGTCAAAATATTTGTTGAATTTAGTGAAAATGAACGCTCAAAAAATGATGAAAAATCTATGTAATTTTTACATAGAACCCCGATAAAGATTACTGTATCGTTTTTATGATAATCTAATCTTCCATTATCTAAAATCATCTTGGGGGTTCTATGCGAAAATCTTGAATAATCTATACATTGCACGGACCTATATACCATGCACGATGCAGTCAAAATCGATATTGTATTGTGCGCATCAGTACACGTATTGTTGTATTTCTATTCTATACCAGGAGGGTGAAAGTGCATAGGAACAATGCCGGAAACTACGTCACGCTATTGTTCGACCTAGGCTACATATTTTTAACGCATGCGTGTTCGTCAATACAGCTTTAGACTCCTCCACCTTCGCAACACGGTACGTGGAGTGACTGGAATCACACTGACGGCGGAGGAGAATACTAGTTGGTCAAACAGTTTAATTCTATCAAGCATATAATACCTAAACAATCATCGTCATTTGATCTATTTACTCACAGAATATATTGTATACTCAAAATATAATTTTAAAATAGTAAACCTGTTAACTTATATATTTGTGTACTAAAATATAAGGACACGTGATGTCGAAGACAAAATGGCCGCTAATCCGACTATTGTCTAGACCTAGGATACATATTTCGAAAGAGGGCAGCAGACTAGGATGCCTATCCCTTTGTCTATTATTCCTGTCTATACCTGATAAATGTTGGAGTTGCCTATAGGCTATATCATAGATGAACTCCTGGATGGGGCAGCATTAATTAGCATGAGGCCGAATTGATATGTAAATAGCGTATTGTTATTTAAATTTGTGCCCAGACGTATTGAGGGCGACAGTCATGTTATCCAGACGGAGAATGGCTGCATATGCAGGGCATGTCAATTTGCTGAGTGGAGGCTGATAATCACCTTTCTGTATAGGTAATAAGCTAGTATATGTCGTGTTCCGGTTGGTTATAAGAAAAATTAGTATCATATTAAATATATTAAATGTATAAACTTTGAAATTTACATGAATTTGAAGCGCAGAGCTTCGAAATCTAGCTAAGTCAGGTGATGTGAAATTCTGCTGCGTGACCTCCTCTGCGTGGTAGAATTATATTCATAAAACATTGAATTTAACAGATATCATGGGCAGCCAAACACGATTTATCAGCATTTAAAATATATGTTAATTAAAAAAGATAAATAATAAAGCGTACAAATGGCAATTAACTAGTAAACAAGCCTGAAATCTTAAAATGTTGCCACGTGATTTTCCGAACACATGATATGTTAACATGTGACCACTATTCAGATTTACCGTAAATATTTGGAGTATTGATGCACGGCTTGCACATACACTGTGCATTTCTTTACCTCCGTATAAAATCAATAATTCATGTTGGGAGCCAAGTAACATTCTGTCTGCTTAGTGCAGAGTGGTATTTTATTTTACTTGAGAGCATAATAGAAATACATAAGACGAATAAGCCGCCATGATGGAAGGTCAGGTCGGGTATCAAAGGTTATTATAACTTAAATACTACTTGTATTTCACACCTTGCCTCTGTCACATATTTCCTTCATATTATTGAAAGCAAGTCCTAATTTTGACTTTGCTATTGCAACATGCCATTTCATATCAAATTAGTAGACTTTCTTTAAAAAAACATATCACTGGTGCCTGATGGGAATACCCGTCCGCCATTTCATTAAACTGGATCGTTTTCGCCTGGTTTGTGCCCAGATGTATTGGGGGCGCGCTATACTCTCATTGAACAGGCAAAGTTCGCAAAACTAACAACGTTGTTATTTGCCAATATCAATTAACATGATCCAAGGGGTCGAACATGAATTATCGATAACTGGCCTCACTTTCTAGCTAGTAAACCAGCGGAATTTTTCATAGGTTTTGCGTTGCTAATAGAACAACCGTGAATTTAGTGTCACCCCCTTGGCTATATGTTTAAAATTCAAGTTAGCTACGAGCACGTCGTGCGGTCCAATGGATTGGCGCGCTGGACTTCAGTGTTTTGTATATAGCTACGGTGTGGGTTCGAGGCCAACCTCTGCCGAACTGAAATTCACATTTTTTTTTAAATTTCATATTTGGGAAATGGGACTGGGAGAATTTATGTATGGCGTGTGGGGGGTGGTCGGCTCTGTCCTTATATCGATTAATAATTGCCAGAATCGTCCAGTGATGTTTGTTTATTCGTGCAAAATACTGTCTTGTTTTACAAAATATTGAAGTAAATATAAAAAGTAATGTCCCCTCATTTGACTGAAGTAACAGAAATGTTACCGGGATTCGAACCAGTGAAGAGGGAGTTTACATATTACACTGTACGTAGTTCGTGCGTCCAAATATTTACCGCTGAGCCATACGAGTGGTTTGATAGGATCGGTGTTAATAGCAATGTTATTCTCACTCAGTGGCTCACTCGTGTATGTTTTTTTCTGGAATGAATATTAACATCATCCAAATAATTCAATATCAACTTTTATGCTGACTTTATAATTTGTATATACATTGAAAGTATTTTTGCAAGGTAAACTAACCAACAATGGACAATTGACAATGAAAATTTGTTTATAGGAAAACAATCAGCCGCATAAGCCGTCACGCACAGAGATCAACATTTCAACCTGTTCAATGTACGACTAGGAAGATACCCCAACCAAATTTCATGAAATTTTCAGGCAAGCTAACTTAAGTTGATATTTAACATGACACCCATTTCTGTATTTGGAGCTTTTTCTTGCTTGAGGATGTGAACATTTTTGCGATCGTGACATGCAGTTTTTCTCATATTCCCGTCTACTTTGGGTGTGTTCAAGCTTCTTTATTTTCCATATAATTAAACTTTCACATGTTATTTTTTTGCTTACACAATTGTTTGATATCTTATTTTTTTTTTTTTTATCCGTGGTCATGGTACGAAATTTAAGCAAGAAATGACCCGTGTCTTCCATTTCTGGAGCTATTTTGCAAAAACGCGTTTGCCGGTTAAATTTTTATCATTATGTTACGTAACACCGTGCTCACCAACCTGTAAAAAATTTCTGTCGAACAAAAGAGGTCACGAAGTTACCGTCGTACTGTAATATTATTATCCAACCAAGTTTCAGTAAGATTAAGATATAACACATCAAAATTGTTGTCATTAGTAAAATTCTTATATGATCTACTTTGTACCGATATTAGCATGTCATATTTTAAAACCTTTTGACACAGAACATTTAAAATCAATTAATCTATCCTTGAAGGGAAGTTCATCATTGGCTATTCTGAAAAAACAATTGTCACAAAACCAGTTATAAGTGTGAGCAGAATGGTTTCCAATACATTTGACATGAAAGTGAAGCTCACAGTTTTTACATACTTTATAATCACAGTCCTTAATTTTGCAAGCAAATTTTGGGAATTCCTAATAAAATAATCACCAAAAGAAATTTCATTATTACAATTATCAAAGAGGCAGCGAGCATAGACCCAGCTATTACACTTGACAAAGGTCTATGACCGAAAATTCGTGTATTATTTTTGCTATGCCAATATATAAATATTATGTGGTTTGACACCAACTATTTCTCTTGGACTTTATCATTGATCATTTTTCAAACCTACGCAGCCACTATTTGTTTACAGCTATTACACTTATCTACTTGGGAACTATTAATACAATGAATGTGAAAATCAAGTGCACAATTACTACATGTTACAAAATTAACCTTCTTTTTCTGAACTATTTTACGATGACATGTATCAAGATGACTTATTATTGTACATGCAGACCCATGCATGTATTGATTCGATTTATTTTTTCCAAACTTACTTGAGGTCAAATCTCTATTATCATCAACTTTTGTTGGAATATAATTAGTATTACATTTTACTTTGCATATATGTGACGTGTCATGTCAAAAGGAGACACTTTTGGGCAGGTTATGAATTTTGAGGTTTTTACATATCTTAAATATAGAGATATTTTGCTCCACAAACGCCGTTTTCCCAAATGAATTTGGACATTCCTAAGCAAAGATATTGAGTTCGTAAGTTATGGTATTATAAAATTGGAAATTGAGATATCGGCTTTTAAAAATATTATTGACAATGTTGAGAGTGGGAATTAACTTGAAAAATGTCTCAAAAAATACAAGATGCCAGTTACATTCCGGTCTGAAACTATCAGACAATATTTTTAACATTAATAACATCACAAATTAGCAACAAACCCAAATTGTGAAAAAATCACCCACCAGCAGATTTTTGGCTATTTCTCCATTTACGATCCTGCCCAAAAGTGTCTCCTTTTGACATGATACGTCACATATAATATACAATCGGGATTCAGTATATGATCGATGTTGTTGATATTATCAGAATCCTTACCTTTTATAGTGTCCTTTGTTTTGTACATGAAGTTAATATTATGATTTATTTCACAGTCTGATTTCTGTTGAAATGAAAATCCCTGATAAACTGTAACCTATATAGTTCTGTGCAAGAGTAGTCAATCCATGTCTCTTAAGATTGAGCGTGTCATCAGCTAAGTCTTTGAGTAATATGTTATTATTGTCAATATACTCGTTTGTCCATCCATTGCTATGGCATAGAATCGCCAGTCTCTTGTTGTAGTAAGTGATCCATACTCATGTGTACTTGTCGCGCACGATGTTTTTGAATAGTAAGGGATGAGATAGCTACATGAATTCCCACAGGAATATTACACACAATGTCACAAAGCAAGTGTATACATTCAGAAGGTGTTCGCGAATTAACATTATTAGTTCCACAGTGACAAGACATCAAAATTACCATTATAAGGACGTTATAGCCAGTAGTATAAAATGGTGGTCATTTTGGACACCATCTTGAATTTCACAAAACCCTCAAGGGTGAACAATTTTTACCCGGCAGATTCTGAAAGAGTACCCTTGGCTATCAAAATCAATGAAAAAAAACACTATATACAAAATTTACAGCTCGTGTTAAAACATCCCACATGGCATCCAGAATAGATTTTTCTTTTTTTTTCTTTTCTGCAACCAACTGATCAGCAAGATGTTGGGATAAAGCAACCATTGTCAGCGTCGGGTTCCAAGAGCCAGATCGTGGCCAGAGAGATGCTCCGGTCACGTAGACGTTGTTTGTACCTCGCAAGCAATAGTTTGTGTCAACTGGGTCTGATTGTTCCTCGCCAATGTTTAAAGTCGAACTTTCATGAACCAACATATCTACCCTTCGTTCCTCCTCTGATGGGCGTTGTTTTGTCCATTCTCCCTCATCTGAGCCCCCATGCCAATAGTCTACTGCTTGGGGACCTTCGGGGCTTAAAACCTCTTCCAAAATTCCAAATGTTGCGTCATCCATGGCATTCCATGTCTTCTCGTCTGTTTCGTTAACTGTAACTTGAAGTTTTGAGTTAGTTGTCAAGTTTGTGTCATCCGTGTTTTGTTTGAACCAGCTATCAGGGTTGGTCACGTCCAGCTCTCCAAGCACGGCACAGACAAACACCACTTTACCGACGCTGGATGTTAACTGCTTCTTAGATGCTGTAGCTACTACATCTGGCATGTACCGGAGAGCTTTCTTAACATTCTCGTCTGGGGACTTATCTGATATGGCTGTTAACTGGATGTGGTATTGCTGCGTGTAACCTTCTTTTCCTTTTCCAGCGATGTAGAAGGCCCCAAGCTCCAAATCGTGAAGTTGATCTGGATCGATGATGTCTGCCCGAGGTATTCGGGCAATGATCGAACTGATGAAGTGTGCCCCAAAACGCTCCCCTGCTGCTACATCTGGAAAGGAATTTTTAACTAGAGTTGTAGGGGGAAGGGTACCCATCGCCAGGATTAGCTTTGCATCACCAAGAGCTAACATCCCACGGGATGTCTGCAGAGCAGTAGCGGTTCCATTCTGTTGATGAATCTTTTCAACAGTGCAGTTGGTAACAATGTCCAAGTCCGGTTTATCTTCTAGTTTATTCTGCTTTGATGCAAACTGCAGTAATTCTGATGGAACAGAAAACTTTGCAAAATCGATGCCTTTATATCGCCCGTCAACGGCTAGGGGCGCTGATTCAATTCGATAGACTCCTTCGATCGTCTTGCCTCTGTTTTCAAGTTGTTGTTGTAGGGTCTTTTGCAGTTCTCCGTAAACACGTTGATGATGTCGTATGCGGTCTGTTTTCTGTACTTTTAGAAGCTTTTCCGCAGATTTGAAGTACTTCTGATCATCTCTGTTAAGCACTTCTATAGTTGGCTCAGGCCATTCGTGCATTTCTTCAGGGGTTGGTATGGGACACCAGGCACTCCACATCACCGATCGCCCACCAAAATAAGGTATCATTCCATGTTGATAGCGCACAACACCAGCATCTCCATTAGCTGTCTCGGCAGACATAGTCCAGGGAAATGTCTCCAAATGTCCAGCAATCGTTTGGTCGAAGGGTTTACCAAGATTTTGAAAATGTGAAGGGAGGAAATAAGGACCTCTTTCTATGATTAATATTCGGCAGCTACGATCAGTCTTAAGAGCTCGCTTCGCTACGGCTAGGGCACAGAATCCAGACCCGACGATCACAAAGTCATATTTTGATTCTTCTTTGGCGACCTCCCACTGGGTTTCTGTCAAAAAGAACAACCTATCCATAACCGTATCGCCATCTGGTGTCTGTAGACCCGGTGTTGGAAAACCACCATATTGTTTTGGACGATGCATTTCAATGATGTCTTGCGTCGTGCACTGGTATCGAGATCTAAAAACAATAAAACCGTGTTATTTCATTTTGATATCATAACAGCATATCAACATAAACATGCATATCGTCATGTGAATGCAATACATCATAACTGACATTGTTTTTGGCATAATTGAGTTTTCTATTGCAATACAAAGTACTATTAAAACACATATTTCAAGCTTTACCCCAGGTCTGAAATCAACATATGTCAAATTTTATGATAGAAATAGGATTTTATAAAACAAAGAAAAACTAAATAATTTTCAGCATAAAACGGCTTCTCCTATTATAAAAAATGCAGATACGATTTTCTTGTATTCACATGACGATAGGACATTATCTTAAAAAAGCGCTTGATTAAAGGGGGTCTCTGGAATCATAACATTATCCCTTATATGTTACAAAAATAATTATCAAGCATGAATCGCATGGTTTTATTTAAAAAAAACTCATATTGACCATAAAAACGAATAAAAACAGTCGCCTCTCAAAACGCGATATTCAAAATTCCCGCGCCGAAATTGTCTAAGTGCAGTGACTTAATGGTTGTTTGTGCGTCAATTGTCGTCAGCTTTGCATTGTATTACTGGGACGTCATTGCACTCGACAATTTCGGCGCCCGGAAATTTTGAATATCACGTGTTGAGAGACGGATGTTTTTATTCGTTTTTATAGTCACTACATGTATGAGTTTGTTTTAAATAAAACCATGTGATTCATGCTTGATAATTATTTTTCTTATATATAAGGCATAATGTTGTGATAGCCGGAGACCCCCTTTAATAAAATCTCTCAGCACTATAATATAATGTAATCTACCCAAAAACGTTACCAAACGTAAAAGAGGTGCCAAAGTTGATAAATTCTTTTCTTGTCTTTTCACTCTTTTTCAAACTTTGTCCCGTCCCATTAGGCTTAGGAACCGGGGGCTTGCGGAGGCTCAGCCTCCTCAATAGTTTTGGTGTGGGGGCTCACCCCATTCCCCCCCCCCAAAAAAAAAATCCAGATGAAGTAAAAAAACGTGACTAGATACAGGGGGGAAATGGGTATTTTTGACCAATTTTTCGCCCCCTCGGGCACCAATTTTTTCTTTGGTCAGTACCCCCCCGTGTTGAAAATCTACCTAAGCCAACGAAGAAGCTAACTTTTCATCTCTTTATGGCTTGAGTATTCATTTACAGATTCAATAATACACTAGACTTACTGTGGTCTAAGACCACGAACACAGCCGTGTTGTGACCCCTTATTGACCTTTGACCCCAAAATATATGAAAGTCCCATAGACATTGGCTAGTGTCAATGTACATTTGCACGTGGCATCACTATGCCATGTTTTTGGTGGCAGAAGGGGTTTTTCGTCTCATACCGGAATGTGACATGTAGGGGCATGGTCAATGATCATTGTGACCAAGTTAGGTCAAAATAAATGTAAGTGTGTGAGTGCTAGAGCAAATGTAATGGTTGACATAAGAAGAAAGAAGAACTAGACTTAGCTGTGGTCTAAGACCACGAACACAGCCGTGTTTTGACCCCTTAATGACCTTTGACACAAAAATATATGAAAACCCCATAGACATTGGCTAATGTCAATGTATGCGTGCACGTGGCATTACTTTGCCATGTTATTTGTGTCAGAAGGGGCATTTTGAAGGTTTTTTGTCTCAGACCGGAAGTGACCCCTTAATGACCTTTGACCCCAAATCTGTGTACACCCCATAGACACTGGGTAATAACAATGCATGTGTGTAAGTGGCATCACTGTCCTACGTAATTTGTGAGAGAAGATGCATTTTAAAGGTATTTCGTTTCATACCGGAAATGACCCCTTAATGACCTTTGTCCCCAAATAAAAAAATACCATATATACATTGGGTAAACACAATTCATGTGTGAACATACCCATCACTCTCCTATGTTTTTCTTAGCTAATAAATTTTTTTGAAGATATTTCGATTTATACCGGAAGTGACCCCTTAATGACATTTGACCCCAAATCTGTGTACACCCCATAGACACTGAGTAATAACAATGCATGTGTGCAAGTGGCATCACTGTTCTACGTAATTTGTGGGAGAAGATGCATTTTAAAGGTATTTCGTTTTATACCGGAAATGACCCCTTAATGACCTTTGACCCTAAAAAAATACCATATATACATTGGGTAAGCACAATTCATGTGTGAACATACCATCACTCTCCTATGTTTTTCTTAGCTAATAAAATTTTTTGAAGGTATTTCGTTTTATACCGGAAGTGACCCCTTAATGACCTTTGACCCCAAATCTGTGTACACCCCATATACACTGGGTAACACCAATGCATGTGTGCAAGTGGTATCACTGTCCTACGTAATTTGTGGAAGAAGATGCATTTTATAAGTATTTCGTTTTACACCGGAAGTGACCCCTTAATGACCTTTGACCCCAAATTAAAAAATACCACATATACACTGGGCAACCACAATTTATGTGTGCATATACCGTTACTGTCCTACGTTTTTCTTAGCTAATAAATTTTTTGAAGATATTTCGTTTTATACCGGAAGTGACCCCTTAATGACATTTGACCCCAAATCTGTGTACACCCTATAGACACTAGGTAATACATGTGTGCAAGTGGCGTCACTGTCCTACGTAATTTGTGGGAGAAGATGCATTTTAAAGGTTATTTCGTTTTATACCGGAAGTGACCCCTTAATGACCTTTGACCCATATAAAAATATCACATATACACTAGGTAACTGCAAATCAGATGTGAACATTCCGTTACTGCCCTATATTTTGTATATGAAAACCCCATAGACATTGGCTAATGTCAATGTATGTGTGCACGTGGCATCACTTTGCCATGTTATTTGTGGCAGAAGGGGCATTTTGAAGGTTTTTCGTCTCAGACCGGAAGTGACTCCTTAATGACATTTGACCCCAAATAAAAAAATACCACATATGAATTGGGGAACCACAATTCATGTGTGAACATACTGTTACTACTGTCCTATGTTTTTCTTAGCAAATAAAACATTTTGAAGGTTTTTCGTTTTATACCGGAAGTGACCCCTTAATGACCTTTGACCCCAAATCTGTGTACACCCTATAGACACTGGGTAATAACAATGCATGTGTGCAAGTGGCGTCACTGTCCTACAGAATCTGTGGAAGAAGATGCATTTTAAAGGTATTTCGTTTATACCGGAAGTGACCCCTTAATGAGATTTGACCCCAAATAAAAAAATACCACATATACATTGGGTGACTGCAGATCACGTGTGAACATACCGTTACTGTCCCATGTTTTACTTAGCTTATAAAAATTTTTTTAAGATATTTCGTTTTTTACCAGAAGTGACCCCTTAATGACCTTTGACCCGAAATCTGTGTACACCCCATAGACACTGGGTAATAACAATACATGTGTGCAAGTGGCGTCTCTGTCCCACATAATTTGTGGAAGAAGATGCATTTTAAAGGTATTTCTTTTTATACCGGAAGTTAACCCTGTATGAGCTTTGACCCTAAGTAAAAAAAAATACCACATATACATTGGGTAACTACAGATCATATGTGAACATACTGTTACTGTGCTATGTTTTTCTTAGCTAATAAAAATTTTTGAAGGTTTTTCGTTTTATACCGGAAGTGACCCTTAATGACCTTTGACCCCAAATATGTGTACACCACATAGACACTGGGTAATAACAATGCATGTGTGCAAGTGGGGTCGCTGTCCTACGTAAGTTGTGGGAGAAGATGCATTTTTAGTTGAAATCACGTTTTTGACCCTGTGACCCCTGCGTGACCTTTGACCCCACGAGTTTCATGTGACACGTAGGGGCATGGTCAATGATCATAGTGACCAAGTTAGGTCAAAATCGATGTAAACTTGTGAGTGCTAGAGCAAATGTAATGGTTGACAGAAGAAGAAAGAAGAACCACGAACACAGCCGTGTTGTGACCCCTTAATGACCTTTGACCCCAAAATATATGAAAACCCCATTGGCTATTGTCAATGTACATGTATGTGTGCACGTGGCATAACATTGCCATGTTATTTTTGGCAGAAGGGGCATTTTGAAGGTTTTTTTGTGTCTCAGATCGGAAGTGACCCCGTAATGGCCTTTTACCCCAAATAAAAAAATACTACGTATACACTGAGTAGCATCAATTCATGTGTGAATGTACCGTTTCTGTGCTATATTTTTCTTGGCTGATAAAGTTTTTAGAAGTTATTTCATTTTATACCGGAAGTGACCCCTTAATGACCTTTGACCCCAAATATGTGTACACCCCATAGACACTGGGTAATAACAATGCATGTGTGCAAGTGGCATCACTGTCCTACGTAATTTGTGGGAGAAGATGCATTTTAAAGGTATTTCGTTTTATACCGGAAATGACCCGTTAATGACCTTTGACCCCAAATAAAAAAATACCATATATACATTGGGTAAACACAATTCATGTGTGAACATACCATCACTCTCCTATGTTTTTCTTATCTAATAAATTTTTTTGAAGATATTTCGATTTATACCGGAAGTGACCCTTAATGACCTTTGACCCCAAATCTGTGTACACCCCGTAGACACTGGGTAATGACAATGCTTGTGTACAAGTGGCGTCACTGTCCTACGTAATTTGTGGGAGAAGATGCATTTTAAAGGTATTTCGTTTTATACCGGAAGTGATCCCTTAATGACCTTTGACCCAAAATTAAAAAAAATACCACATATACACTGGGTAACCACAATTAATGTGTGAACATACCGTTACTGTATTATGTTTTGTTTGGCTAATAAAAATTTTTGAAGGTATTTCGTTTTATACCGGAAGTGACCTCTTAATGACCTTTGACCCCAAATCTGTGTACACCACATAGACACTGGGTAATAACAATGCATGTGTGCTAGTGGCGTCTCTGTCCTACGTAAGTTGTAGGAGAATATGCATTTTGAGTTGAAATCACGTTTTTGACCCCTGTGACCCCTGCGTGACCTTTGATCCAACGAGTTTCATGTGACATGTAGGGGCATGGTCAATGATCATTGTGACCAAGTTAGGTCAAAATCGATGTAAACATGTGAGTGCTAGAGCAAATGTAATGGTTGACAGAAGAAGAAAGAAGAACTAGACTTAGCTGTGGTCTAAGACCACGAACACAGCCGCGTTGTGACCTCTTAATGACCTTTGACCCCAAAATATATGAAAACCCCAAAGGCATTGGCTAATGTCAATGTATGCGTGCACGTGGCATTATTTTGCCATGTTATTTATGGCAGAAGGGCATTTTGAAAGTTTTCCGTCTCAGACCGGAAGTGGCCCCTTAATGACCTTTGACCCCAAATCTGTGTACACCCCATAAACACTGGGTAATAACATTGCATGTGTGTAAGTGGCATCACTGTCCTGAGTAATTTGTGGGAGAAGATGCATTTTAAAGGTATTTCGTTTTATACCGGAAATGACCCCTTAATGACCTTTGACCCCAAATAAAAAATATCATATATACATTGGTTAAACACAATTCATGTGTGAACATACCATTACTCTCCTATGTTTTTCTTAGCTAATAAATTTTTTTGAAGATATTTCAATTTATACCGGAAGTGGCCCCTTAATGACCTTTGACCCCAAATCTGTGTACACCCCATAGACACTGGGTAATAACAATGCATGTGTGTAAGTGGCATCTCTGTCCCACATAATTTGTGGAAGAAGATGCATTTTAAAGGTATTTCTTTTTATACCGGAAGTGACCCCTTAATGAGCTTTGACCCCAATTAAAAAAAAAATACCACATATACATTGGGTAACTGCAGATCATATGTGAACATACCGTTACTGCGCTATGTTTTACTTAGCTAATAAAAAATTGTGAAGGTTTTTCGTTTTATACCGGAAGTGACCCCTTAATGACCTTTGACCCCAAATCTGTGTACACCATATAGACACTGGTTAATAACAATGCATGTGTGCAAGTGGTGTCACTCTCGTACGTAATCTGTAGGAGAAGATGCATTTTTAGTTGAAATCACGTTTTTGACCCCTATGACCCCTGCGTGACATTTGACCCCACAAGTTTCATGTGACGTGTAAAGGCACGGTCAATGATCATTGTGACCAAGTTAGGTCAAAATCGATGTAAGCATGTGAGTGCTAGAGCAAATGTAATGGTTGACAGAAAGAAGAAAGAAGAAAGAACTAGACTTAGCTGTGGTCTAAGACCACGAACACAGCCGTGTTGTGACCTCTTAATGACCTTTGACCCCAAAATATATGAAAACCCCATAGGCATTGGCTAATGTCAATGTATGCGTGCACGTGGCATTATTTTGCCATGTTATTTGTGGCAGAAGGGCATTTTGAAAGTTTTTCGTCTCAGACCGGAAGTGGCCCTTAATGACCTTTGACCCCAAATCTGTGTACACCCCATAAACACTGGGTAATAACAATGCATGTGTGTAAGTGGCATCACTGTCCTGAGTAATTTGTGGGAGAAGATGCATTTTAAAGGTATTTCGTTTTATACCGGAAATGACCCCTTAATGACCTTTGACCCCAAATAAAAAAATATCATATATACATTGATTAAACTCAATTCATGTGTGAACATACCATTACTCTCCTATGTTTTTCTTAGCTAATACATTTTTTTGAAGATATTTCAATTTATACCGGAAGTGGCCCCTTAATGACCTTTGACCCCAAATCTGTGTACACCCCATAGACACTGGGTAATAACAATGCATGTGTGCAGGTGGCATCTCTGTCCCACATAATTTGTGGAAGAAGATGCATTTTAAAGGTATTTCTTTTTATACCGGAAGTGACCCCTTAATGAGCTTTGACCCCAATTAAAAAAATACCACATATACATTGGGTAACTGCAGATCATGTGTGAACATACCGTTACTGCGCTATGTTTTACTTAGCTAATAAAAATTTGTGAAGGTTTTTCGTTTTATACCGGAAGTGACCCCTTAATGACCTTTGACCCCAAATCTGTGTACACCATATAGACACTGTTTAATAACAATGTATGTGTGCAAGTGGTGTCACTGTCGTACGTAATCTGTAGGAGAAGATGCATTTTTAGTTGAAATCACGTTTTTGACCCCTATGACCCCTGCGTGACTTTTGACCCCACAAGTTTCATGTGACGTGTAGGGGCACGGTCAATGATCATTGTGACCAAGTTAGGTCAAAATCGATGTAAGCATGTGAGTGCTAGAGCAAATGTAATGGTTGACAGAAAGAAAGAAGAAAGAACTAGATATGGTTGCGGTCGCCTGCGACCGCGAGCATGCACAACCGCCAGGTATTTTAGAAGGTATTTTGTTTAACACCGGAAGTGACGCCTCATAACCTTTGACCCTAAATAAAAATCAATAATGTAAACGAGATCTGATTGCGTTCGCCTGCGACCGCGAGGATGCACAGCCAGCAGTGACAAATGAGTTATGGCTCCGAATCTGTGAGAACCGGAAGTGATCCCTTAATTACCTTTGACCCCGCAAAAATATTACATAGTGCTTAGGATGTCATAAGGAATATTCCTGGTGAATTTTCAGCTTTATCGGAACTTATACATGGATTATGATTTTTTAAATTTATGATTGACCTTTTGACCCCTTTAATGACCTTTGACCTCAATGAAAATAAAACCTTATATACAACGACAACATGCATTGTTCCACTTTTCATTAAAAAATTCTACTATGTTTAGTTGTTGAGATAAAATTTCTTGAAGTTATTTAGCTAAAACAGGAAGTTACCCCTTAATGACCTTTGACCCCCAAAATAAAAAATACCATGCATACACCATGTAACACTAATTCATGTATGATGGGTATATTACTCTGATTTGTTTACATTTTGAGATAAAAAAATTTAAACTTTTTGATAATTTTGGTTTTTGACCGGAAGTAACCCTTAATGACCTTTGACCCCAAAACTGTAGGCACCCTAAAGACCCTAGATAATAGCGATGCATGTGTGCTAATGGCGACTCTCTGCTATGTAATTTGTAAAGACAGTGATTTTTTGAATATTTTTTTTTTATTTTTCAGACTTTTACCGGAAGTGACCCCTTAATGACCTTTGATTCCAATTTTGTGGTATAACTTTTAGACACTGGCTATAGATGATGCATGTGTGTAAGTGACGTCACGGTGCTATGTAATATGTGGGAGGAGTAGCATTTTAGTGAAAATCCAAGTTTTGGCCATTGACCGGAAGTGGATGACATTTGACCGGAAGTTGATCATGTGACATCTGTGGCACCACCAAACGGTTATACTGACCAAGTATGGTCAACATGCCTGAAAGCATGTGGCTACGATGGCTGATCATAGTGTTGACAGAAGAAAGAAAGAAAGAAAGAAGAAGAACGCGGTAAAAAGAATGCACATCGCCGATGGCGGATGTGCAAAGAAAGAACCTGTAAGAAAAAAGACACAGCCGTGACTAACGTCACGGCTGTGTAAAGAAAGAACCTGTAAGAAAAAAGACACAGCCGTGACTAACGTCACGGCTGTGTAAAGAAAGAAAGAAAGAACCTGTAAGAAAAAAGACACAGCCGTGACTAACGTCACGGCTGTGTAAGAACCTGTAAGAAAAAAGACACAGCCGTGACTAACGTCACGGCTGTGTAAAGATTAGCTGTGGTCTAAGACCACGAACACAGCCGTGTTGTGACCCCTTAATGACCTTTGACCCCAAAATATATGAAGACCCCATAGACATTGGCTAATGTCAATGCATGTGTGCACGTGGCATAATTTTGACATGTTATTTGTGGCAGAAAGGGCATTTTGAAGGTTTTTCGTCTCAGACCGGAAGTGACCCTTTCATAACCTTTGACCCCAAATAAAAAATACCACATTATACACTGGCTAACCACAATTCATGTGTGAACATACCGTTACTGTGATATGTTTTCCTTAGCTAATAAAATGGTTTGAAGGTATTTCAATTTTACCGGAAGTGACCCCTTAATGACCTTTGACCCCAAATCTGTGTACACCCCGTAGACACTGGGTAACGACAATGCATGTGTGCAAGTGGCGTCACTGTCCTACATAATTTGTGGGAGAAGATGCATTTTAAAGGTATTTCGTTTTATCCCGGAAGTGACCCTTTAATGACCTTTGAGCCAAAATAATAAAATACCACATATACACTGGGTAAACACAATTCATGTGTGAACATACCGTTACTGCCCTATGTTTTGTTTAGCTAATAAAAATGTTTGAAGGTATTTCGTATTATACCGGAAGTGACCCCTTAATGACCTTTGGCCCCAAATCTGTGTACACCCCGTAGACACTGGGTAATCACAATGCATGTGTGCAAGTGGCGTCACTGTCCTACGTAATTTGTGGGAGAAGATGCATTTTAAAGGTATTTCGTTTTATACCGGAAGTGACCCCTTAATGTCCTTTGACCCCAAATCAAAAAATACCACATATACACTAGGTAACCACAATTCATGTGTGAATATACCGTTACTGTCCTATGTTTTGTTAAGCTAATAACATTTTTGAAGGTTTTCGTTTTATACCGGAAGTGACCCCTTAATGAACTCTGACTTCTAATCTGTATAAACCCGTAGACACTGGGTAATCACAATGCATGTGTTCAAGTGGGGTCACTGTCCTACGTAATTTGTGGGAGAAGATGCATTTTAAAGGTATTTCGTTTTTATACCGGAAGTGACCCCTTAATGACCTTTGCCCAAAATAAAATAAATACCACATATACACTGGGTAACCACAATTCATGTGTGAACATACCGTTACTGTACTATGTTTTGTTTAGCTAATAAAAATGTTTGAATGTATTTCGTTTTATACCGGAAGTGACCCCTTAATGACCATTGACCCCTAATCTGTGTACACCACATAGACACTGGGTAATAACAATTCATGTGTGCAAATATCGTCGCTGTCATACGTAAGTTGTGGGTATGGGAGAAGATGCATTTTTTGTTGAAATCACGTTTTTGACCCCTATGACCTCTGCGTGACCTTTGACCCCACAAGTTTCATGTGACATGTAGGGGCACGGTCAATGATAATTGTGACCAAGTTAGGTCAAAATCGATGTAAGCGTGTGAGTGCTAGAGCAAATGTAATGGTTGACAGAAGAAGAAAGAAAGAAAGAAGAAAGAACCTGTAAGGTCAACAAAGGTCAAATTATTTTATTAGGTAGATTGTTATCAAACGTAATGCCAACATTTTTTATGAAAAGGCAATTGTGTTCCAAATCATAGAAGGTCACTTCAAGGTCACGGCTGGACTTCGCAGCCTTCTGAGGATGCAATATATCTAGTTCTTACAAGCCGACGTCAAACGTCGGCTTGTGCTGTCTCTTCTCAATTCTTCTTTCTTCTTACAAGCCGACGTCAAACGTCGGCTTGTGCTGTCTCTTCTCAATTCTTACGTCACGGCTGTGTCTTTTTTCTTACAGGTTCTTTCTTCTTCTGTCAAAATTACATTTGCTCTAGCACTCACATGCTTACATCGATTTTGACCTAACTTGGTCGCAATGATCATTGACCGTGCCCCTACATGTCACATGAAACTCGTGGGGTCAAAGGTCACGCAGGGGTCAAACACGTGATTTCAACTAACAATGCATATTCTCCCACACCTTACATAGGACAGCAACCTCACTTGCATACATGCATTGTTATTACCCAGTGTCTATGTGGTGTACACAGATTTGGGGTCAAAGGTCATTAAGGGGTCACTTCCGGTATAAAACGAAAAACCTTCAAACATTTTTATTAGCTAAGTAAAACATAGCACAGTAATGGTATGTTCACATGTGATCCGCAGTCACCCAATGTATATGTGGTATTTTTTTATTTGAGGTCAAAGCTCATTAAGGGGTCACTTCCGGTATAAAAAGAAATACCTTTAAAATGCATCTTCTTCCATCAATTATGTGGGACAGAGACGCCACTTGCACACATGCATTGTTATTACCCAGTGTCTATGGGGTGTACACAGATTCGGGGTCAAAGGTCATTAAGGGGTCACTTCCGGTATAAAACGAAATATCTTCAAAAATTTTTATTAGCTAAGTAAAACATGGGACAGTAACGGTATGTTCACACATGATCTGCAGTCACCCGATGTATATGTGGTATTTTTTTATTTGGGGTCAAATCTCATTAAGGGGTCACTTCCGGTATAAAACGAAATACCTTTAAAATGCATCTTCTTCCACAGATTCTGTAGGACAGTGACGCCACTTGCACACATGCATTGCTATTACCCAGCGTCTATGGGGTGTACACAGATTTGGGGTCAAAGGTCATTAAGGGGTCACTTCCGGTATAAAACGAAAAACCTTCAAATTTTTTATTTGCTAAGAAAAACATAGGACAGTAACGGTATGTTCACACATGAATTGTGGTGACCCAATTCATAGTTTTTTTCATTGAGGTCAAAGGTCATTAAAGGGGTCAAAAGGTCAATCAAAAATTAAAAAAAAAAATCAAAATCCATGTATAAGTTCCGATTAAGCTGAAATTGACCAGGAATATTTCTTATGACATCCTAAGCACAATGCAAGAGCAGTTGACCCCATCCGTAACCCAGGGGTCAAGTTATAGGGGTCAAATTGCGGCTTGTACTCAGCGTCTGTTGACTCTAGTTTCTTGTTTCTTCTGTCGACCACATTCGTACGTATAACTCAGTCACGGGTTGACGTATTTTAACTAAACGTTGTCAGAAGGACCGTTGGCATTGCCCGCACATGTCATATGACTTTGACTTGCATCTGACCTTTGACCTAGCTACAATGGTCAAAAACGTGATTTTTTTTGCTTTTTCTTAGCAAAATGTGACATTTTGCGTGATTTGCCACGTTTCGCCCTAGCTCTGCTATGCTTTGACCGATTTTGATCATACTTGGTCACAAACACCACTGACCATATCTCCACATGTTACATGACATTGAACTCCATTTGACCTTTGACCTGCTCACAATGGCTAAAATGTATCTTCTTCCACAAATAACATGTGATGGTGACATGCTAAGATCATGTGACTTGACTCTGGTCGGTGTCTATAGGGTGTTCACAGATAAGGGGTCAAAGGTCATTAAGGGGTTCATTTCCGGTCTGAAAGCTAAAAATATTCAAAAAATCACTGTCTTTACAAATTACATAGCAGAGAGTCGCCATTAGCACACATGCATCGCTACTAGCCAGGGTATTTAGGATGCCTACAGTTTTGGGGTCAAAGGTCATTAAGGGGTCACTTCCGGTCAAAACCAAAATTATCAAAAATGTTCAAAAAATTTTATCTCAAAAGATAAACAGACCAGAACAATATAACCATCATACATGAATCAGTGTTCCCTGATGTATGCATGGTATTTTTATTTTGGGGGTCAAAGGTCATTAAGGCGTCACTGCCTGTTTTTAGCTGAATAACTTTAAGAATTTTTATCTCAAGAACTAAACATGCTAGAATTTTTAAATTAAAATTGGAACAATGCATTTTGTCAATGTACGTAGGGTTTTTATTTCCATTGAAGTCAAAGGTCAGTAAGGGGGTCAAAAGGTCAATCAAATATTTACAATCCATGTATAAGTTCCGATTAAGCTGAAATTCACCAGGAATCTTTCTTATGACATCCTAAGCACAATGCAAGAGCAGTTGACCCCATCCGTGACCCAAGGGTCAAGTTATAGGGGTCAAAGGTCAAATTTCGAAATTGGTCCAATCGAGCTCAAATTCAACAGGAATTATTCTTACGACATTCTAAACATGTTAAAAATATTTATGACCCCAAAGGTAAAAGTTTAGGGGTCAAAGGTCAAAGTTCTAAATTGTTCAAACTTGACCCATTAACAGGTCGGCTTGTGTGTCATGTCTCGCATGACTTTCTATATAGCTCTTGTTACACAGCCGTTGACGTTAGTCACGGCTGTGTCTTTTTTCTTACAGGTTCTTACACAGCCGTGAAGATGGTCACGGATGTGTCTTTTTTCTTACAGGTTCTTTCTTTCTTCTTTCTGTCAACCATTACATTTGCTCTAGCACTCACATGCTTACATCGATTTTGACCTAACTTGGTCACAATGATCATTGACCATGCCCCTACATGTCACATGAAACTTGCGGGGTCAAAGGTCACGCAGGGGTCACAGGGGTCAAAAACGTGATTTCAAATAAAAATGCATCTTCTCCTACAACTTACGTAGGACAGCGACCCCACTTGCACACATGCATTGTTATTAACCAGTGTCTATATGGTGTACACAGATTTGGGGTCAAAGGTCATTAAGGGGTCACTTCCGGTATAAAACGAAAAACCTTCACAAATTTTTATTAGCTAAGTAAAACATAGCGCAGTAACGGTATGTGCACATATGATCTGCAGTTACCCAATGTATATGTGGTATTTTTTTAATTGGGGTCAAAGCTCATTAAGGGGTCACTTCCGGTATAAAACGAAATACCTTTAAAATGCATCTTCTCCCACAAATTACTCAGGACAGTGATGCCACTTACACACATGCATTGTTATTACCCAGTGTTTATGGGGTGTACACAGATTTGGGGTCAAAGGTCATTAAGGGGCCACTTCCGGTCTGAGACGAAAAACTTTCAAAATGCCCCTTCTGCCACAAATAACCTGGCAAAATAATGCCACGTGCACGCATACATTGACATTAGCCAATGCCTATGGGGTTTCATATATTTTGGGGTCAAAGGTCATTAAGAGGTCACAACACGGCTGTGTTCGTGGTCTTAGACCACAGCTAAGTCTAGTTCTTCTTCTTTCTGTCAACCATTACATTTGCTCTAGCACTCACATGCTTACATCGATTTTGACCTAACTTGGTCACAATGATTATTGACCGTGCCCCTATATGTCACATGAAACTCGTGGGGTCAAAGGTCACGCAGGGGTCATAGGGTCAAAAACGTGATTTCAACTAAAATGCATCTTCTCCCACAAATTACGTAGGACAGTGACGCCACTTGCACACATGCATTGCCATTACCCAGTGTCTACGGGGTGTACACAGATTTGGGGTCAAAGGTCATTAAAGGGTCACTTCCGGTATAAAACGAAATACCTTCACAAATTTTATTAGCTAAACAAAACATAGGACAGTAACGGTATGTTCACACGTGAATCGTGGTTATCCAGTGTATCTATGGTATTTTTTTTAATTTGGGATCAAAAGTCATTAAGGGATCACTTCCGGTATAAAACGAAATTCCTTGTAAATGCCTCTTCTGGCATAAATAACATAACAGAGTGATGCCACGTGCACACGTGCATTGAGATTAGCCAATGTCTATGGAGTGTTCTGAGATTTTGGGGTCAAAGGTCATTAAGGGGTCACACCACGGCTGTGTTCGTGGTCTTAGACCACAGCTAAGTCTAGTTCTTTCTTCTTTCTTTCTTCTGTCGACCACATTCGTACGTATAACTCAGTCACGGGTTGACGTATTTTAACTTAATGTTGGCGATGATGACACGGTTTGGTCACATGACTCGTCTATGGTCGGTGTATATAGGGTGTTCATTGATAAGGGGTCAAAGGTCATTAAGGGGTCATTTCCGGTTACAGTCTGAAAAACTTGTAAATAATATTCAAAAAATCACTGTCTTTACAAATTACATAGCAGAGTGTCGCCATTAGCACACATGTATTGGTACTAGACGGGGTCTTTAGGGTGCCTACAGTTTTGGGGTCAAAGGTCATTAAGGGGTCACTACCGGTCAAAAAGCAAAATTATCAAAAATGTTCACAAATTTTTATCTCAAAATGTAAACAGACCAGGGTAACATAACCATCATACATGAATCAGTGTTATCTAGTGTATGCATGATATTTTTATTTTGGGGGTCAAAAGTCATTAAGGGGTCACTTCCTGTTTTTGGCTAAATAACTTCAGGAATTTTTATTACCAGAACTAAACATAGTAGAATTTTTTATTTAAAATGGGAACAATGCATTTTGTCGGTGTACATGAGTTTTTTTTCCATCGAGGTCAATGGTCATTAAGCGGGTCAAAAGGTCAATAAAAAATTTATAAAATTTCAAAATCCAAGTTCCGATTGAGCTGAAATTCACCAGAAATAAACCGGGTGTGGTTTAAAGATCAAGTACATTCGTGTCCCACGGATCAAAGGTCAAAAATGTTATAGTCGACATGTCAAGCCTCAGACCAAGCCGTCTTGTGTGTCATGTCTCGCATGACTATTTAGCTCTTGTTACACAGCCGTGACGTTAGTCACGGCTGTATCTTTTTTCTTACAGGTTCTTTCTTTCTTTACACAGCCGTGGTTAACGTCACGGCTGTGTCTTTTTTCTTACAGGTTCTTTCTTTCTTCCTTCTTTCTTCTTCTTCTTCTGTCAACCATTACATTTGCTCTAGCACTCACACACTTACATCTATTTTGACCTAACTTGGTCACAATGATCATTGACCATGCCCCTACATGTCACATGAAACTTGTGGGGTCAAGGTCACACAGGGGTCATAGGGGTCAAAAACGTGATCTTAACTAAAAATGCATCTTCTCCCACAACTTACGTAGGACAGTGACGCCACTAGCACACATGCATTGTTATTATCCAGTGTCTATATGGTGTACACAGATTTGGGGTCAAAGGTCATTAAGGGGTCACTTCCGGTATAAACAAAATATAGGGCAGCAACGGAATGTTCACATCTGATTTGCAGTTACCTAGTGTATATGTGATATTTTTTTATATGGGTCAAAGGTCATGAAGGGGTCACTTCCAGTATAAAACGAAATAACCTTTAAAATGCATCTTCTCCCATAAATTACGTAGGACAGTGACGCCACATGCACACATGTATTGTAATTACCTAGTGTCTATAGGGTGAACACAGATTTGGGGTCAAAGGGCATTAAGGGGTCACTTCCGGTATAAAACGAAATATCTTAAAAATTTTTTATTAGCTAAGAAAAACGTAGGACAGTAACGGTATATGCACACATAAATTGTGGTTGCCCAGTGTATATGTGGTATTTTTTAATTTGGGGTCAAAGGTCATTAAGGGGTCATTTCCGGTATAAAACGAAATACTTATAAAATGCATCTTCTTCCACAAATTACGTAGGACAGTGATACCACTTGCACACATGCATTGGTGTTACCCAGTGTATATGGGGTGTATGGGGTGTACAAATTACATAGCAGAGTGTCGCCATTAGCACACATGTATTGGTACTAGACGGGGTCTTTAGGGTGCCTACAGTTTTGGGGTCAAAGGTCATTAAGGGGTCACTACCGGTCAAAAAGCAAAATTATCAAAAATGTTCACAAATTTTTATCTCAAAATGTAAACAGACCAGGGTAACATAACCATCATACATGAATCAGTGTTATCTAGTGTATGCATGATATTTTTATTTTGGGGTCAAAAGTCATTAAGGGGTCACTTCCTGTTTTTGGCTAAATAACTTCAGGAATTTTTATTACCAGAACTAAACATAGTAGAATTTTTTTATTTAAAATGGGAACAATGCATTTTGTCGGTGTACATGAGGTTTTTTTTCCATCGAGGTCAATGGTCATTAAGGGGGTCAAAAGGTCAATAAAAAATTTATAAAATTTCAAAATCCAAGTTCCGATTGAGCTGAAATTCACCAGAAATAAACCGGGTGTGGGTTAAAAGATCAAGTACATTCGTGTCCCACGGATCAAAGGTCAAAAATGTTATAGTCGACATGTCAAGCCTCAGACCAAGCCGTCTTGTGTGTCATGTCTCGCATGACTATTTTGCTCTTGTTATACAGCCGTGACGTTAGTCACGGCTGTATCTTTTTTCTTACAGGTTCTTTCTTTCTTTACACAGCCGTGGTTAACGTCACGGCTGTGTCTTTTTTCTTACAGGTTCTTTCTTTCTTCCTTCTTTCTTCTTCTTCTTCTGTCAACCATTACATTTGCTCTAGCACTCACACACTTACATCTATTTTGACCTAACTTGGTCACAATGATCATTGACCATGCCCTACATGTCACATGAAACTTGTGGGGTCAAGGTCACACAGGGGTCATAGGGGTCAAACACGTGATCTTAACTCAAAATGCATCTTCTCCCACAACTTACGTAGGACAGTGACGCCACTAGCACACATGCATTGTTATTATCCAGTGTCTATATGGTGTACACAGATTTGGGGTCAAAGGTCATTAAGGGGTCACTTCCGGTATAAACAAAATATAGGGCAGCAACGGAATGTTCACATCTGATTTGCAGTTACCTAGTGTATATGTGATATTTTTTTATATGGGTCAAAGGTCATGAAGGGGTCACTTCCAGTATAAAACGAAATAACCTTTAAAATGCATCTTCTCCCATAAATTACGTAGGACAGTGACGCCACATGCACACATGTATTGTAATTACCTAGTGTCTATAGGGTGAACACAGATTTGGGGTCAAAGGGCATTAAGGGGTCACTTCCGGTATAAAACGAAATATCTTAAAAAATTTTTATTAGCTAAGAAAAAACGTAGGACAGTAACGGTATATGCACACATAAATTGTGGTTGCCCAGTGTATATGTGGTATTTTTTAATTTGGGGTCAAAGGTCATTAAGGGGTCATTTCCGGTATAAAACGAAATACTTATAAAATGCATCTTCTTCCACAAATTACGTAGGACAGTGATACCACTTGCACACATGCATTGGTGTTACCCAGTGTATATGGGGTGTACACATATTTGGGGTCAAAGGTCATTAAGGGGTCACTTCCGTTATAAAACGAAATACCTTCAACATTTTTTTATTAGCTAAGAAAAACAAAGGACAGTAACGGTATGTTCATATATGAATTGTGGTTACCCAGTGTATATGTGGTATTTTTTTATTTTGGGTCAAAGGTCATCAAGGGGCCACTTCCGGTCTGAGACGAAAAACTTTCAAAATGCCTCTTCTGCCACATGACATAGTGATGCCACATGCAAATGTACATTGACACTAGCCAATGTCTATGGGACTTTCATATATTTTGGGGTCAAAGGTCAATAAGGGGTCACAACACGGCTGTGTTCGTGGTCTTAGACCACAGCTAAGTCTAGTTACGTCACGGCTGTGTCTTTTTTCTTACAGGTTCTTTCTTTCTTCTTCTTTCTTCTGTCAACCATTACATTTGCTCTAGCACTCACATGCTTACATCGATTTTGTCCTAACTTGGTCACAATGATCATTGGCCATGCCCCTACATGTCAAATGAAACTTGTGGGGTCAAAGGTCACGCAAGGGTCAGAGGGGTCAAAAACGTGATTTCAACTAAAAATGCATCTTCTCCCACAACTTACGTAGGACAGCGACCCTACTTGCACACATGCATTGTTATTACCCAGTGTCTATGTGGTGTACACAGATTTGGGGTCAAAGGTCATTAAGGGGTCACTTCCGGTATAAAACGAAAAAAAAGTAAAACATATCACAGTAACGGTATGTTCACATATGATCTGCAGTCACCCAATGTACATGTGGTATTTTTTTTATTTGGGGTCAAAGCTCATTAAGGGGTCACTTCCGGTATAAAAAGAAATACCTTTAAAATGCATCTTCTTTCACAAATTATGTGGGACAGAGATGCCACTTGCACACATGTATTGTTATTACTCAGTGTCTATGGGGTGTACACATATTTGGGGTCAAAGGTCATTAAGGGGTCACTTCCGGTATAAAACGAAATACCTTCAAAAAATTTTATTAGATAAGTAAAACATGGGAGAGTAACGGTATGTTGACACATGATCTGCAGTCACCCAATGTATATGTGGTATTTTTTTATTTGGGGTCAAATCTCATTAAGGGGTCACTTCCGGTATAAAACGAAATACCTTTCAAATGCATCTTCTTCCACAGATTCTGTAGGACAGTGACGCCACTTGCACACATGCATTGTTATTATCCAGTGTCTATGGGGTGTACACAGATTTGGGGTCAAAGGTCATTAAGGGGTCACTTCCGGTGTAAAACGAAAATCTTTAAAATGCTTCTTCTTCCACTAATTCCGTAGGACAGTGACGCCACTTGCACACATGCATTGTTATAACACAGTGTCTATTTGGTGCACACACATTTGGGGTCAAAGGTCAGTAAGGGGTTACTTCCGGTATAAAACGATATACCTTCAAAATATCCCTTCTGCCACAAAAAGCATAGCAAAGTGATGCCACATGGACACGTGCATTGACATTAACCAATGTCTATGGGGTTATCATATATTTTGGGGTCAAAGGTGATTAAGGGGTCACAACACGGATGTGTTCGTGGTCTTAGACCACAGCTAAGTCTAGTTCTTTATACAGCCGTGACGTTAGTCACGGCTGTGTCTTTTTTCTTACAGGTTCTTTCTTTCTTACACAGCCGTGACGTTAGTCACGGCTGTGTCTTTTTTCTTACAGGATCTTCTTCTTCTTCTGTCAACCATTACATTTGCTCTAGCACTCACATGCTTACATCGATTTTGACCTAACTTGGTCACAATGATCATTGACCATGCCCCTACATGTCATATGAAACTCGCGGGGTCAAAGGTCACGCAGGGGTCACAAACGTGATTTCAACTAAAAATGCATCTTCTCCTACAACTTACGTAGGACAGCGACCCCACTTGCACACATGCATTGTTATTACCCAGTGTCTATGTGGTGTACACAGATTTGTGGTCAAAGGTCATTAAGGGTCACTTCCGGTATAAAACGAAAAAACCTTCAAAAATTTTTATTAGCTAAATAAAAGATAGCACAGTAACGGTATGTTCACATATGATCTGCATTCACCCAATGTATATGTAGTATTTTTTTATTTGGGGTCAAAGCTCATTAAGGGGTCACTTCCGGTATAAAACGAAATACCTTTAAAATGCATCTTCTTCCACAGATTCTGTAGGACAGTGACGCCACTTGCACACATGCATTGTTATTACATGAGTGTCTATTGGTGTACACAGATTTGGGGTCAAAGGTCATTAAGGGGTCACTTCCGGTATAAAACGAAATAACTTCAAAATTTTTTATTAGCTAAGAAATACATAGGAGAGTGATGGTGTGCTCACACATGAATTGTGTTTACCCAATGTATATATGGTATTTTTTTATTTGGGGTCAAAGGTCATTAAGGGGTCATTTCCGGTATAAAACGAAATACCTTTAAAATGCATCTTCTCCCACAAATTACGTAGGACAGTGATGCCACTTGCACACATGCATTGTTATTACCCAGTGTCTATGGGGTGTACACAGATTTGGGGTCAAAGGTCATTAAGGGGTCACTTCCGGTATAAAACGAAATAACTTCAAAAAAAATTATCAGCCAAGAAAAATATAGCACAGATACGGTACATTCACACATGAATTGATGTTACTCAGTGTATACGTGGTATTTTTTTAATTTGCGGTGAAAGGTTATTTCCGGTCTGAGACAAAAACACTTCAAAATGCCCTTCTGCCACAAATAACATGGCAAAGTGATGCCATGTGCACACATACATTGACATTAGCCAATGTCTATGGGGTTTTCATATATTTTGGGGTCAAAGGTCATTAAGGGGCCACAACACGGCTGTGTTCGTGGTCTTAGACCACAGCTAAGTCTAGTTCTTCTTCTTTCTTCTGTCAACAATTACATTTACTCTAGCACTCACATGCTTACATCGATTTTGACCATACTTGGTCACAATGATCATTGACCGTGCCCCTACATGACACATGAAACTTGTGGGGTCAAAGGTCATGCAGGGGTCACAGGGGTTAAAAACGTGATTTCAACTAAAAATGCATCTTCTCCCACAACTTACGTTGGACAGTGACCCCACTTGCACACATGCATTGTTATTACCCAGTGTGTATGTGGTGTACACAGATTTGGGGTCAAAGGTCATTAAGGGATCACTTCCGGTATAAAACGAAAAACCTTCACAAATTTTTATTAGCTAAGTAAAACATAGCACAGTAACGTTATGTTCACATATGATCTGCAGTCAACCAATGTATATGTGGTATTTTTTATATTTGGGGTCAAAGCTCATTAAGGTGTCACTTCCGGTATAAAAAGAAATACCTTTAAAATGCATCTTCTTTCACGAATTATGTGGGACAGAGACGCCACTTGCACACATGTATTGTTATTATCCAGTGTCTATGGGGTGTACACAGATTTGGGGTCAAAGGTCATTAAGGGGTCACTTCCGGTAAAAAACGAAATATTTAAAAATAATTTTATAAGCTAAGTAAAACATGGGACAGTAACGGTATGTTCACACGTGATCTGCAGTCACCCAATGTATATGTGGTATTTTATATTTGGGGTCAAATCTCATTAAGAGGTCACTTCCGGTATAAAACGAAATACCTTTAAAATGCATCTTCTTCCACAGATTCTGTAGGACAGTGACGCCACTTGCACACATGCATGGTTATTACCCAGTGTCTATGGGGTGTACACAGATTTGGGGTCAAAGGTCATTAAGGGGTCACTTCCGATATAAAACGAAAAACCTTCAAAATTTTTATTTGCTAAAAAACATAGGACAGTAACGGTATGTTCACACATGAATTGTGGTTACCCAATTCATATGTGGTATTTTTTATTTGGGGTCAAATGTCATTAAGGGGTCACTTCCGGTCTGAGACGAAAAACCTTCAAAATGCCCATTCTGCTACAAATAACATGGCAACGTGATCCCACGTGCACACATACATTGACATTAGCCAATGTCTATGGGGTTTTCATATATTTTGCGGTCAAAGGTCATTAAGGGGTCACAACACGGCTGTGTTCGTGGTCTTAGACCACAGCTAAGTCTAGTTCTTTCTTTCTTCTGTCAACCATTACATTTGCTCTAGCACTCACATGCTTACATCGATTTTGACCTAACTTGGTCACAATGATCATTGTCCGTGCCCCTACATGTCACATGAAACTCGTGGGGTCAAAGGTCACGCAGGGGTCACAGGGGTCAAAAACGTGATTTCAACTCAAAATGCATCTTCTCCCACAATTTACTTAGGACAGCGACCCCACTTACACACATGTATTGTTATTACCCAGTATCTATGTGGTGTACACATATTTGGGGTCAAAGGTCATTAAGGGGTCACTTCCGGTATAAAACGAAAAACCTTCAAAAAATTTATTAGCTAAGTAAAACATAGCACAGTAACTGTATGTTCACATATGATCTGCAGTCATCCAATGTATATGTGGTATTTTTTTATTTGGGGTCAAAGCTTATTAAAGGGTCACTTCCGGTATAAAAAGAAATACCTTTAAAATGCATCTTCTTCCACAAATTATGTGGGACAGAGACGCCACTTGCACACATGCATTGTTATTACCCAGTGTCTATGGGGTGTACACAGATTTGGGGTCAAAGGTCATTAAGGGGTCACTTCCGGTATAAAACGAAAAACCTTCAAAAAGTTTTATTAGCTAAGTAAAACATGGGACAGTAACGGTATGTTCACACATGATCTGCAGTCCTCCAATGTATATGTGGTATTTTTTTATTTGGGGTCAAATCTCATTAAGGGGTCACTTCCGGTATAAAACGAACTACCTATAAAATGCATCTTCTTCCACAGATTCTGGAGGACAGTGACGCCACTTGCATACATGCATTGTTATTACCCAGTGTCTATGGGGTGTACACAGATTTGGGGTCAAAGGTCATTAAGGGGTCACTTCCGGTATAAAACGATATACCTTCAAAATGCCCTTCTGCCATAAAAAGCATAGCAAAGTGATGCCACGTGGACACGTGCATTGACATTAGCCAATGTCTATGGGGTTTTCATATATTTTGGGGTCGAATGTGATTAAGGGGTCACAACACGGCTGTGTTTGTGGTCTTAGACCACAGCTAAGTCTAGTTCTTTCTTTCCTCTGGCAACCTCGTGACATTTTGCGTGACTTGCCACGTTTCGCCCTTATGCTTTGACAGATTTCAACCATACTTGAGCCAAATGACCACTGGGCTAGACCAAACCATCCATTTGACTTTGACCTGGCTTTGACCTTTGACCTTGACCTTATGGCCAAAAATGTTGATTTCACAAAAAATGCTACTCCTTCCACAAATTTCATGCGATGAGAACATGGTTATATCATGTGACTCGACTTTAGTCGGTGTCTATAGGGTGTGCTCAAATAAAATCAAAGGTAATTAAGGGGTTATTTCCGGTCAAAGTCTAAAAAATATTCAAAAAATCACTATCTTTACAAATTACATAGCAGAGAGTCGCCATTAGCACACATGCATCGCTACTAGCCAGGGTCTTTAGGGGTCACTTCTGGTCAAAAACCAAAATTATAAAAAAAAATGTTCAAAGAATGTTTATCTCAAAAGATAAACAGACCAGAATATTATAACCATCATACATGAATCAGTGTTCCCTGATGTATGCATGGTATTTTTATTTTGGGGGTCAAAGGTCATTAAGGGGTCACTTTCTGATTATTGAAAGGCTCATATTATTGTCTGTGTTTTTATAAACTCCCAAGAATGAGAATATAGGATCATAAAAATATAACTATAATTGAATACTTTAAACATCAAATGGATATAATGTAATGTTGTTTGCGGGTTAGCTAAAAAAAGTCTGCAAAACAATTAAGGTACTAGTTATTGTTACCCCTTTATTTCCTGGACAAAGGCGGATATGTCATAATTAGAGCCAAAAACCAATAGCCAGGCCCTTATGAAGGATTTCATTTGGGGGTGCTGATTTTGAAAAAGTGGGCTTTTTTTTCAAGGGGGGCAATTGTGTGAAACGTGGACTTTCTTTCCCAATTTCGTAACATTTTTTTTGTCCCAAAAAGCGTAAAAAACTTGATTTTTTTGATCGCTACGCTCGCAAATTCTGAAATTTTGGGACTTTTTGTATATTTTTCCAATTTGGGGGGGCATCGCACCAACTGCACCCCCCCCCCCCCATGCGCACTGGCCTGCCAATAGCTGCATCTTTTAGCTCGGATTTAAGACCCAATTCGTTAAAATTGGTCAAGAAATAAAGCCACAATGATGCAAAACCTAAGAAAGATGCTTTATTCAAAAGTTGCAGTTTTTACTCCATTACCTGATTAAAGCCATAATGTACGATCTTATAATAGGTATGACCAGCACAACAGCCCACTCATTTGGACATCTTTTGTGTTTACCATGCAGCACTGGACACACACACATTACAATGGGGTTGTCCATGCAGAGACTATCTTACTGAACTGAACAATGGATCTCGCTTGAGTGCACACACAATGCATCCAGTATTATTATTATCAGGCTGTTTGTCAGATAGGCAAAAACATGTTTTGAAAAAGTCCAAATATGCACCCCTAAATATCAATCAATATATCTATAACTTGGCCAATCTGCTGAAAGAAAGTCCCTCTCTGGTAAAACCAAGTTTATGGTTTCAACTCCCCATAATTTTTCGTCCACAGCTAGCTAAAGTGAAATCTACAGGTTATTTGTATAAAAGAGTGATTTTATTGTAAATTTTCTCCAAATTTCAAGAAATATTAGGTGAATAAACTTTTTGTATACTATACTATATATATTTATCTAATTCCATGTGCAATTTCATAAAATTTCATTACTATTTTGGGGTGCATATTGGATGATGAAATTTAGACCCTCTTTAATCGGATTCATAATTATGCAGTACCGTAGGCCTACATGCACAACGTACTCTACAATGACCATGGTAATATCTTAATATGAAATTGGTTTAATATTATTATTATAATATACAAAACTTAACTCATCCAATATAACTTGGAATTTAGAGAAAATTTGCAGTAAAATCAAATTTTGATGCAGATATACTGCAGATTTCGCTTCAGCTAGCGGTCATTAACAGTCACATAGTTCATGTCTAACACTCCATGAGAAACTGAGCGCATGGATGAGTCTCATGTGTAAAAAATGTATCACCAAATTTTGACAACTTGTTATTTAAGTAAAAAAAAACACGGAATTAAGTTGATCTGTAGTGACGAATTTTTATGCAAGGTTTCCGAATTTTGCACTTTTTTGGACTTGATTAATTTTTGGGCCTTGGATACAAAATTCGGAAACCTCGCACAAAAAAATTGTCACTATAAATCATCTTTATTACATGTTTTGTGACTTAAATAACAAGTTGTCAAAATTTGGTGATACATGTTTTTCATCAAATTTGTTCATAATTTTTCTTCCATGACTGCCATCTTGGATTTGTACAAAGAAATATAGAACAAAAAGGCAAAAAATTTTACAAGACCAGATCTCCGAATGCATTGATGAAAACCCGTATTTATAAACGATTTCTTCTTGTGAGTATTTGTATAAATCATGTAATCCATTTTCAAGGGTTACTGAAAAGGTGTTTTTTGAAAATACTTAATTTGAAACTGGAAGTTATTAATTGATCATGCCGGAGAAAGCCAGGCAGTGGCAGGAACATCAAGGTTGTCCGAATTTGCCCATATTTGGTGTAGTAGGGGTGTTTGATGAAACATTCTCACTGAAACTTTTTCAGGATTCTGGCCCCCCCTTGTTAAGGGTTTATAGCCCTTATTTGTTTTGGTACAATCTACCCCCTTAAAATGGATGAATTTTTCCTGAATTTAAGCCAATTTTGTATTCTCATTTTTTCACAAGTGGTTGAAGTTATTTAGGTAAATTAAGTATTTGTAGGAAACATCTACCCCGGGCATTACAGAGAACAATTGACATTCAACCAACCCCTATGATTTGGCTCTGGGGGTGTCTAAACATACCCCCCCTCAAAGTGTCTTAAAAAATTGAATTTTTATTTGATGAATTCAAATGCAAATATAAAAAATATACATCAAAATTTTGAATTTTTGTTGGTGTCATTAGAGTGACCCAACATGTGGCTGTGGGAAACAAATTAGAATATCTTGGGGCGGTGTTGCTTTTTTCAGAAAATACAGTGTTTCTATATGGTATTTAAGCAATATTACAAAGCTGAAAATATTGTAATATTAACGAAATATGTGATTATTTCAACTAAATACTTTATTTAGAGCTGGTTATTAAGTTGAGTAAGGTTAGTAATTAGAATATCTTGGGGCGGTGTTGCTTTTTTTTAGAAAATACAGTGTTTCTATATGGTATTTAAGCAATATTACAACGCTGAAAGTATTGTAATATTAACGAAATACGTGATTATTTCAACTAGATACTTTATTTATAGAGCTGGTTATTAAGTTGAGTAAGGTTTTAAACTTTAATAACATGGATAACAAAAGCAAAATGCAAATGTTACTAAAATGTAAGTGTTTCTAGATTTTTTTCGATCTAAAATGAGAAAAACCTAAAATACTGATCAAACACTCAGGAATTTTAAAGAACAGTAATGATTAAACAAACCGTTTATGAACAGATTCAAACAAAAGTACGAAATAAACAATTAGTTGGTAACATAAGTAAGAAATAAACAATTATTTGGTAAGCAGCACTCCCTTAAGATTTAAATCATGATCATACAACATTACTTAGCATCAACATATAAATATGAGTTATTATAGACCTAGCAATTCAGTTATTTATTAGTGCATAATCATGATGACACTTTGCATGTTACCGTTCTTTTCGACGCCTAATTGTACTACATGGTGTCGCAGAATGTTTTATACCGTGTTTGAACAAAATATCAAAAATATGTAGTCAACACTGTATCTATAATTTTAATATGTGCAATACAATGACACATAATGTCTCCTACTTATTCTGTAACTTCTATTAGAAACGCCCAATTTCTAAAATCTAAAATTCCTAAGAAAGCTAAATATATGTTAATTTTAGAATTTAAAAAAAACAACCGATAGTAATGCCCTTCATATCTAAATAAATACAACTTTCCTGGTATAAATAATTTTGGGACACCCTGTAGTTGAGGACAGGCAAGTGTCGAAGTGATATTCTAGCTTACACGTAAGAAGTTGTATGGAACTGAAAGTGCAATGTTTACAGGGTGTCCCCAAAAAAAGAGGCCCCTCATTGCGCCCTCTGTTTCTCCTATTTCTAAAAAGTTGATTAAATACTCGTATATTTCGGTATGTAAAAAACCTATAATCGTTAGCTTTAATAAACCCAAACAATTATTTCAATCGGCTCACAACTTTTGAAGATATGCTCTTTTGAATAAAAGTACCTGTTTTTCACTCTGTCCACGGATAGCAAACAGAGTGGTTGGGATGGCTCATGCTGTGGAGTGGCCTGCACGATCACCAGACCTCACACCACTTGATTTGTTTCCTTTGTGGCAAAATCCAAGATCTTTGCAAACGTATTACTGAATGCATTCGCAAGTATCTGGCGCACAGGGATGGTACGCAACGCAATTGATGCAATGAGAACCAGGGCTGAAACCTGTATTCGCCTAGGAGGCAACCAGGGCAGAGCAGCACAGTAAACTCACTTCAGAAGAACCAAAGACAAACTAAACAGCCTTTTAGGGCTACCTTTTATCCTAAAAAGAGAAATGACTTATGTTGTAAAGAAAAAAAAACCAACAAAGTAAGAAACATAATAAAACAAACAAGATTCTTGGATTTTACTCTCAATCGTCCATTTTATTGAAAAGTATACCATTTTATAATTCAAACATTTCAAGCACAATCTAAGTATTCAAGCCAGAATAGATACTTTGATTCAATCATATACATCAAACATGTTTTACTTCTCAAGTATTTATGATGTCTTGATGTCTGATATCATGATGTTCCAAGAAGTTTGCTTTTTAATAAACAAAATATGGATTGGTAATGGTACCAATCGTTTTGATACAGCCTGTATATCTCGCATGTAAATGTAGGCCTATGTATTACATTCCAGACAGATGTCCAAAAAATACATTTCTAAAATTTGATTTGTTGTCAGTGTTTGAGCCCCATACCCTTACAGATGTCCAGAAAAAGAAATTATAAGATTTGACCCCAGATAACCTTTGACCTGACCCCTGCAAAGTGTTCCAAAATATTTCCCTGGTCATTAAGTTTCTTGTCACAGAGTTTGAGTCCCGTACCCCTTACAAATGTACAGAAAATGCATTTCTAAAAATTGATCTCTGCATGACCTTTGACCTGACCCCTGTACAATGTTCCCCTGGTCATGAGATTTGTTGTCACCGAGTTTGAGCCCCATAACCCTTACGGATGTCGAGATAATGCAATTGAAAGATTTTACCCCCTTAATGACCAATTCTTTGTACAACTTTTAGACATTGGCTAAAGCCGATGCAGGTATGCAAGTCACGTCATTGTGTTATGTAATTTGTGGAAGAAGAAGCATTTTTAGTGAAAATCACATTTTGGCCATAATGACCTTTGGATGACCTTTGACCCCAAGTTGGTCATGTAACATATGTGCCCCCACCCATTGGTCCTTGTGACCAAATATGGTTACAGGGTCCTAAAGCATATGGCTACGATGGCTCGTTACAAGTTTGACAGAAGAAAGAAAGAAGAACTAACAAAAAACAGTACACTCGCAAATTGGAAATTTGCGATTCCAATTTGCGATTGTAATTGAATAAAATCCCGGTTTGATTTAGTGAATACTTCAGTATTTATAAGGCAGTTGCAGTATAAGCAGCATAGCATGAAATATTTGATCATAAAAGACTATATCTGCCCCAGCTAAAGAAGGCCTACTGGAACTACATCCTATGGCTAAGATTCTTGGGCACTTGCAGTATAGTGTTTCTAGAATGATTATTTACTCCTTTTACCTCTTGTGATTTATGTTAGTTATCAGCTATTATCACAGTAGCCAACTAATATCTTAGTTTCTTACTCGTAACATTGAGGGCTTTTAGGCAGAATTTTTATTAATATATAAAAACAATATATATGATATACTTTTAAAAAGCATAAACAGTAGGCCTACATAATGGACCTACATTTATATTGCAATTTTGTTCATCATGGTTTATCACAAGGTAGTCTTGTATTCAGTATTTCTGTTTTGCATTTTACTCAGATAGCTAAATATGAATTGTTTTGTATTTAGAAACACTTCTGCAGACTTGACATGATTCTGTTTAGAAAAATCTAAAACAATGTCACCATATGAAAACATTTTAAGCATTTTAAGACTAAAAAATAGAATTGTCACATTCAGTTTCCTCCAATTTTTAGACTTACAATATCATTTTCAAGAAATTTATTAGGCGAAAATACTGTCTAGAAACACCAATTTTATGCAAATTCGTTACACCGCCCCAATCTACCATTTATTGTTTGGAGTAGACCAATATAGCCTCAAAATGTTGACATAAAAAAAATCAATATTTAAGATGTATATTTTCATAAAAGGGCTTTAAAAATTACCCTTTTTTACATTTTTTAAAAATGCTAAAGAGGGGTAACATTGATGACCACCTCCTGAAAACCCAAGACCCCAATCATTGCAATTTTAAGTTCTATATTACAAATAAACTATGCTCTTGACAAATATTTCAAAATAAAATCCAATCGAGAAGTTGCTGATAGAAAAAAACTTCATAAACTTTGCCATTTTTCAACTGTTTTCACAGCAATTTTCCTGTGTCAAAAGCCCCAAATTAGGGGGTACCCATATCTCCCTACCCAGGGGGGTCAGGTGGGTCTAGTCTGGCATGTGAAAATATGTCATCCAGTACATCAATCTTACAAAGTATGAACCGATTTGGCCAACCTTCATGTTCCCAGATTTGGTCATATCACCTGGATCTCTCTGGCATGGACAATTAAATTTTGTGCCATTTTTCCTTGGTTATTACTAGAGTTCTCTTAGCAAATCCAGGTACTCACAATTAGTAGTGACGTTTCGCAACCTTACTGGCTGGTTGCTTCTTCTTGACTGAGCTGTATCCAGTACTAGCACTTGCTGTCTTAGCTGTGTTGTGAAAAATCAACTGGCAACACTACAGCTAAGACAGCAAGTGCTAGTACTGGATACAGCTCAGTCAAGAAGAAGCAACCAGCCAGTAAGGTTGCGAAACGTCACTACTAATTGTGAGTACCTGGATTTGCTAAGAGAACTCTAGTAATGATTTATATAGACAATCCTGATGAATCTCTTCAATGATTTTTCCTTGGTGTCCATAATCTGTCCAAACTGCCTATTCAAAACACACATATAAAATTGGCCATAACTTCAGAACCATTTATCCTATTGAGGTCATTTAAAAACTGAAATGCTCCATTTAATGAGCTCTATTATAAAGTATGATTCTATAATACAGGAGAAACTTTAAATTTTCATTGGCATCCCTACTTATAATATGAAATTGTTTTTTTTTTTTTTCAAACCTGATTTTTTTTTCATATTTGTAATGTTTACACATGTCCCAACTTGCACCTAAATGAAATCGGCCAAATTTGTTGTCTTTTGTAGGTCAACAGAGCAAAGCTCGACATATTATCATAATGTCCTCCCATAGAACTGCATGTTAAATGGTCAAAATAACCAGTGGGGTTTCTTTCACTTTACCTTGTTATTTCAACTTAAAATTGACAGCAACCCTTCCTGGCAGTTATTACTAATATTATTTCAACATTTTGAATAAAGAATAACAAAAATTAAAATTTGACGGAAATCGTACATTAAGGCTTTAAATGCCCTATTGATTTGTCCACAAAGCATTCTCGAACAAGAGAACTACAGTGCAACAGAGCATAAATGCCCAAAACTGAATTTTGGACAGATTGACACATAATTTAAAATCTAGATTAAAGTGAAAGATGTCACTTACAACATATTTTGATCAAACTCTGATCTTTAATAAGGTTGCAAAATTTGACACGTTTTCGTTCATTTTCATATAATTAGCATAATAAAAAGAAATGTATGAAAAATATGAATTTATTTTTTTTTCGTCAAAAGTAAATATGTTATAAAAATCAACTTACAGGAAAGATTGACTCTTGTCAAATCCTACAATTCTGTCAGAGAAAAATTGCATATTTGTATTTATTTTTTTAATTAATGGACATAATATTGATTAATTAATTTGCGATAATAAATATTTTTTTATGATTTACCATAATTCCAAACATGTCAAGCAATATGTCAAATTAAAGCTAATGAAATGCTTTATAGATTTGTCAGAGCACATTTTGCAAAATGCATTTAGTATTTTAGTTACAAAATTCCAAACATTCTATTCCAATTTTTGGCTATACATGCACAGGAGCTGTTCTTTTAAAATCCGCGCCTAATCAATAATGAGTCTTTCATCCTATTACACAAAGTACTGTGTTCCCTGCAGCATTATGGAGTGACCAGTCCTTGAGTGTGATGGTTTTGTAGCAGATGACAGTGCTCATTCAAGCCTATCAAGGCCATTTAGTAGCAACTTGCTGAATGGCTGGGCATTATCAGCTATCAAAGAGATGCCTTATGCAGCTGCCAATCACAGTAGAGGTTTGATAACATTTTTTTAAAAACCCAAAAGTGATATAAGGACAAAACTGTGCATGTTGGTACTTGATTGTTAGGATTCTTATATGTTGAAAATCCCATGTAGTAGTATTTTTTATGTGTAGTGTATATTGTTCATAAATTATATAGATTTTAAATTTTGGGCATTAATGCTCTGTTGCACTGTAGCGCCGTGTTTTCATTGATTAGGCTAGCACATAAAACTAGAGACGTGTTTTCCATTTATATGAAAGTGCTACTTTTGATTTCGTTACTTTAATTCTCAACCAATTTCAACAATCAGAGGTAAAGGGTACATGTATTGAATGCTGGTTTTAATTTTAACACATTCATCTTTGTGTAGGATATACAGGGGTGAACATAACTGGTACCTTAATTATTTGGTTTACTGTAGTTGCAAATGTAGTAACACTATCAAACCGTTTCTGGTGTTACGACTTTCCTAACAAACAATGGGACAAAGTTTGAAAAGGGGTGAAAAGACAGAGAGAAAAGAATTTTTCAACTTTGGCACCTCTTTTACGTTTGGTTACGTTTTTGGTAGATATTAATGCCTTTGGAGAAACAACATGGTTTTACAAAAGTTACACATTGCAAATAATACTTTTGCAGCCACTAGTATTTTCTTATAGACCTATACATTCGATCATCAAATGTGATCCAATGGAGACCGGAAATGTGTTCAACATGGATAACACCTATTGTTTTGGACCTAGGCCTATCCAGATGCAGGGATCGAATGTAAGACCATTGTATTACGAAGCGATTTTTGTTTTCGTCAAACCAACAAATTTAATTATACATTATGATGATTGTTTTATATCAGATTATATCAGACGGCTATGTTTTGTTGATATCATTATTGAAAAGAAATATGCTATTTCCAAAGAACCTATTATTGTAGTTCCTCATTATTTTGTTACTTTTTCAAGGTCACGAAAAAGTATCAGAAATATTTCAATAAATTCTATAAAATGTATTTAAATAATAGTCACACAAAATATGCCACTTCAATTTGAGTAAATATACCAACTATTATTATATTCAACAAATACAGTTGACATGGTTGACTATTCGGCCAACAGTAAGTGTGAATAATAATTACACTGGGTTTCAGAGAGGAACGGCACTGCCTTGCTCAGATTGACGCGACCTACTTTCGAAAATTACTGATAGAGAATGGCTAGACCAAAAACACACACACACACACACACACACAAATCAAAACAAAACAAAACAAAAACAACCTAACAATGTAAACGCTTAAAATCATGAATTTCGATAACTTTAAGCATCATATTCAGGGGGTACACGTTTGACTAATGAAAGTGTACTCGGCTTTTGTTTGGTGTCATTTTCTATATTATGTGTTTAATTATACATGGAAATATATTAACTCTTTTGATATAAAGTGTTTTAATCCGGCAATATGAGACACATTCTCAACAGACAGTCAAAATCTTAGCTCAAAATAGATCCGAAAAAAGACCATATAAATCAGTTTGGTTTATTATAAAGAGTGATTCGTTGTAATCGTTAAATGTCATGATCAGTAACATATCTCGTCACAACACATTATTTTGTCATCGTGTTCACACGAATCATATCAATTTTTTCCATATTATAAGGCTTTGTCAGATCTTTGCAATTCCCTTTTTGCAGGCCTTGTTCAAAAGCAGCTAACTTGAAATGTATCTTCAAATTTAAATCAAAATAATATATTCATGAAAATTTCAACTTACCAATTGTTTACGTTCTGTGCTTTGATGCTTGTCGTCCTGTACAGCAGCAAACGAACTGAATGTAAGCGGGAACCGAATGCAAGCCATTTATATATGTTACTGACAGTTCACGCACGATAGTTTTAACGATTTCGATGGGTGTAGAATTATTCAAGTCGTTAGCCAATGACAAATAAAGCTTGAAACGTGATAAGCAGAATCATTGTTGTTAAATTAGGCACGTGGTGTTTAATATAATTTGTTGAAAATAAGCTGAGAATAGTTTAGGCCTAAACATGTGAAATATAAATCGCAGCGTGTTAATAAAGAGGGCAGTATTACCATGAAAATACTGGCACCCGCATAGCTAGATCGGTGATCTGTTTTCAAGGCTGGACTAAGAAAGTACAGGATACAGGTTGTATCGAAATGTTTGGTACCCATCAGGTTCCAGTATTAATATGGATATGACTGCCACATCAAAATGCAACCCGTACCCAGGATCCGCATAATTTATTGATTAATGTCATAACCAGTAATATGAATATAAATTGAAGATCTGAGCGCAAGAAGACCGTAAGTCCACTTGGCCCCTCAACATGTGTACACTAAAGTTGCGTATAGTTTCATATAGTTTGGTAATGTTTTATACATGTTCAGGGGCCAAATGAAATCTTTCAACCTTTCATGATGTTTTCACCCTAGAACATGTATTAAACATTATAAAACCCTAAGAAACTTTACCTAACTTTAGTGTATACATGTTGAGGGGCCAAGTGGACTTACGGTCTTCTTGCGCTCAGGTCTTCAATTATGGCCATTTCAAGGAGACATTATGTTGCATTTGGAAGAAGCAGGCTTTTCAATAACCATCCAAACTGATGGGTACTAATCATTTTGATACAGCCTGTACAAGAGAACTAGCGCCGTGTTTTCATTGATTAGGCTAGCACATAAAACTAGAGACGTGTTTTCCATTTATATGAAAGTGCTACTTTTGATTTCGTTACTTTAATTCTCAACCAATTTCAACAAGTGGGTCTTAAATCAGAGCTAAAGGGTACAGGTATTGAATACTGGTTTTAATTTTAACACATTCATCTTTGTGTAGGATATACAGGGGTGAACATAACTGGTACCTTAATTATTTGGCTTACTGTCGTTGCAAATGTAGTAACACTATCAAACCGTTTCTGGTGTTACGACTTTCATAACAAACAATGGGACAAAGTTTGAAAAGGGGTGAAAAGACAGAGAGAAAAGAATTTTCCAACTTTGGCACCTCTTTTACGTTTGGTTACGTTTTTTGGTAGATATAAATGCCTTTGGGGAAACAACATGGTTTTACAAAAGCTACACATTGCAAATAATACTTTTGCAGCCACTAGTGTTCAACATGGATGACACCTATTGTTTTGGACCTATGCCTATCCAGATGCAGGGATCGAATATAAGACCATTGTATTACGAAGTGATCTTTGTTTTCGTCAAACCAACAAATTTAATTCTACATTATGATGACTGTTTTATATCAGACGGCGATGTTTTGTTGTTATCATTATTGAAATGAAATATGCGATTTCCAAAGAACCTATTATTGTTTATAATTTGTAGTTCCTCGTTATTTTGTTACTTTTCCAAGGTCACGAAAAAGTATCAGAAATATTTCAATAAATACTATAAAATGTATTTAAATAATAGTTACACAATTTGAGTAAATATACCAACTATTATTATATTCAACAAATACAGTTGACATGGTTGACTATTCGGCCAACAGTAAGTGGTCCTGTGTCACAACCTGGGGTACCTTTGTGTTACATAGTAAAAAAATTAAATGGTTCAAACATTTTCCCTACACATCTCATTTGAAGTGGTATATCCTCCTTAGCATTTTGACACCTTTTTTTTTTTATGGAAATCGGTTAATTCAATAAACAGTCTGCCGCCTGGACAACCAATTCTTTAGAAATGCTTAGTCGCGCTAAAAGTCGATCGATACATGTAAAAATCAGCACAATTCAGAGATACACCTTTTTGCTATGAAATTAATTTTCTCGGTCAAATATAAAGCAATATTTTTTTTTTTCTTCAGTAATGTCAGTTAAAAACTTGGTGCTTGGATATACATTTTTTAAAAATCCTGGTGTTAAAATTAAGCATCAAATTGTGTCTTTTAGTGTGATATTTTTGATTTTTATAGGCCTTGAATTCGCCTGCGAGCTTTTTACGGAATTCATGTTTTAGCGTCTCAAACTAACATAGTTTGCTAAAGAAAGATATTTCCCACCTCTGTAAAGCACATCGTGTGGGTCTATATGTTATAGTTTTGTCAGAATTTCCGTTTTTGTTTTACCCTTTTTCCATTCATGATCCGAAAATGTCAAACTAAGTAAAAGTAGGCAATGGTGAGTACTTTTATCTCGAGAGCAACCAGCAGAAATAGTCGATATTTCCTTTGTTGTTATCCAGGTCAATTTTTCATTGAAAGCAAATTGCCCGACCAGCGATTAAATCCCCAATTGGGTGTTCTGGTTAAACATGATCAGTAGGAGCGCTATAGGTCTGGGAATATCTTTGCTATATTGAAGTTCTGGCAACACTATAGCCATGTCGGTATTCCTATTAAACCCAGGGATATCGATCCACAATGCTAGTACTAGCCTTTAGATTTCACGTGTTGATTTAGAAATTTTTTCAGCCGACAGTGAAAGATGGTGAAATCAAAACGGAAATTCTGACAAAACTATGATATATAGCTCACGGTGATGTGCTTTAGAAAGTTGGGGAAAATCCTTCATTAGCGAACTATATTACTTTGAAAAGCTAAAAGGTTGATCAAAGAAAAAGCTCGCGGGCCGAGCTGAAGCCTATAAAAATCGAATATCTTACACTAAATGACTGAATTTCAGGCCTAAGTTTAACACCAGGATTAAAAAAAAAATCAGTATCAAGCATTATAGTTTTTCCAGCCATTTACTGAAAAAATGAAAATTATTGCTTTTCATTTGGCTGAGAAAAAAATTTTTACACTGAAAAGGTGTAACTCAAAATTTTGCTCATTTCAACACCAATTTCGATCGTTTGTATTGCCTCATTAAATGACTGAGTGAGCCTTGCAGAACAAAAGAATCGGTTGTGCAGGTAGCTGACTGTAAAGGTCTTCAATTATGGCCATTTCAAGGAGACATTATGTTGCATTTGGAAGAAGCAGACTTTTCAATAACCATCCAAACTGGTGGGTATCAATCAGGCTTGATACAGCCTGTACAAGTATTTGGCATGCATTATGGTTTCTGTGAATGGAGTAACCGTCCTCATATAGGTGATGCAGGTGCAACTCTAGGACATTTCTACTATGTACGAAACTATTCGCCGTCGAAGTGACGTAATAGGTAATGCTTGGCGCAATGCCTACTCGCACAAAGTTTCGTTGAAACAGAGCCCTTATATAATTATTGTTATTAAATTACCCACAACGATAAAATATACAAGTTATTAAACTTCTACTTCTCTCCGCTCCACATAAATGATTGTATCATTAACGAAAAAAAAAATACGGAACACCAAACTTGATCGTAAACCTACAACAGGGCAGTCCTTCTTGCTTTTTGAAGAACAAAAATTGGTGAAGCTCTAACAAATTTGTGGATGGTGCAAGGTCCAAAATTATCAGGGTATTTTGATTAAAGGTATACTCAGAGAATGGTACTAACATATCTGATAATGTTAACTAAAAAAAAAAAAAAAAAAGCAAATCAAAACACAAACAAACATGGCGTCCAAAATGGCCGTCACAATTGCTACCGAAGTGGTTAAAATCATAGAATAGGGTACAACACATCTAAACGAATTGTGGCAAATTGTAAAGATAATCATTACGGTTTGTTCGTGATCAGTATGTTTCTGATAACTGAGTTAATATTTTACAAAATCCAAGATGGCGTCCGATATGACCGTTCAAATTGTCGCCAAAATGGGTAAAATCGTATAATAGGATTCGTATTTTACCTTTCAATTCCGGAAAGTGTTTCCACAATTGAATTACATGAACGGAATTGTGCGGTAAAATGCGGATTCACAAGTTCTGGTGAAATACGCAGAATGAACGTGCAAAATCGACACAATTCCAATGCATTGGATTTGGTGTAAATCGACACAATTCCAATGCATTGGATTTGGTGTAAATTCGTATTTTACCCCTCAATTCCGGAAAGTGGTTATATAGTGCTTCAATGATAGACTTGCAAGAAAAGAAACATATATTTCATTGTATACTTAGGCCTATTCTGTTTACTAAATAAAACAGTTATTTGTGAAAAAATTAATGTTTTGGCTAAAAAAATATTGTGTCTCAAAGCCCAAAATGTTTCAAAATCCAATGCGAAATGTGGGTTTTCTTTTTCTATTTTTTTTTTCTTTCTTTTTTTTTCTTCTTTTTTTTTTGTTGTTGAAAATTTTAAAGAATTACGAATTGTATCAAGATTTTAACCAGAGCTAGGTCAATTGGGAGTATTCATAATATTACGTTGCAATGATGAAATTCCAGGTGAACCAAAAACTGGAATTTTGCATTTGCTTTCACCAATATCTCCGAACAGCATGGATTACCGGAAAAATTTAGTTAGATTTACGGCTGGATCCCCCTTTAAACGTTAAGATGTTCGAAATGTAGATTTTGGATTTTTTACTTTGCTGGTTATTTTCCTATTCGTCATTATTATGAGAGTTTTGTAAATTGCACTAAACCATCAATATCTGTGTTGAAGTAAAGTTAGGCAGATAAAACCGTCTGCAACAATGTATAAAATTTATAGAGTTATGCATTTTTGGCGCACTGTGTTGGGTTGAATTATAGTTTTCAGTTAACGTTGATGTAGACATTGAATATGTAGACCTGAGTTATCTTCTACGGATCGGGGGTGATTTATATCCACGAATTGACCTGAAATAATAGGTAGGCCTCAATGTGATAAGATAATTATAAACAAACTAGTATTTTAACAAATTAACAGACATTAGCACCATTTTTAATGTCTAATTCAAAAGGGTGCGAACACATGGATGCTTTATCATCGCCCAGCCAGACGGTGCAAATTTATTTACCACATTCAATATTAATTGTTTTTTTCGGGAAATTTATAAAATTTGGCAAAGATGTAGAGCATAATATTTGGATTAATAATTACGCCGATTGATTTGTGATTAAATTATTTTTTAATTGAAAAATGAATCTATTGTGCAACGTTTGCTAAAGGGCCCTTATTTCCAAATTACGGAAATCCGAATAAGTCCGAATTAAGTCTGCCAAATGTCCAAAAAAATTGAAACAAGCTGGCCTATTTGTTGATAAATGTAAAAATAAACCTAGTTTAGAAGAATTGGGAAATAATTTCCTGAAACCGGGAAAAACTTTTTGCCTTACATTTCACTATTAACATGACCAGAAAATATTTTGTTGAACTTGATAATAATATTAGTTGGACTGACTGCGGTTTAGCACGTATTTTATTTTATTTTATTTTATTTTATTTTATTTTATTTTATTTTATTTTATTTTATTTTATTTTATTTTATTTTATTTTATTTTATTTTATTTTATTTTATTTTATTTTATTTTATTTTATTTTATTTTATTTTATTAGATCTTATTTTGCCTGGGGAACAAACTCAGTGGTCCACACTGATTTCCAGTCTGGCCCAGGGGTCAAACAAAATACATCAAAAATACAAATGAAATACATACAAAAGAATTACATACCATGGATTTAACAAAAAACATCATGAACACACCAAGGAAGCACAACTGTGCTGGTCGGCTGCAGTGCAGCAATGTCGGCAGGCTTCTAAGACAGCCCGCAGACGTAAGCCTATCTCAGAACAAAGGCTATTTACTTCATGATAATTTTTTCATCGACACAAAGGCATTTGTTCACTTTGAAATCGAATCAAATCACATTCCAAAGTTAATGCGTGTTAACTTGTTATTAACTTCAACGCTTTTGAAATGGTGTCTATAATGCCGTTAGTGTTGCACTAGGTTTTTGATTTATTGCTCCCATGCATGTCTGCAGCTTTCGGTTCATTAAAAAACTTAAAAGTTTGTCCAACAAACATCAAAGCGTCTTCCGTCGACATATTGGAGGCATATAATGTAATTATCTTGATTATGTATGGTTTGCGTGTATTTATATCTATTAAAGTAATATCTATGTCTGTGAACTATTAGCGCATGTATTGAAGTCGGTACGCCCGTTGGTGGTCAAGTGTGTGTGTGTGTGGGGGGGGGGGGGGTCATATGGACCCTCACCCATAAAAGTACTTTTCCGACTAAATTTTACGCTGAAACTCATGTCACTGATAAAGTACTAAGAATCTAAAACACAGCAAAAAAATCGAAAATCGGATTTATAGTGGCGGCCAAAAAATCACTTGCCGACTCGTGACTAAAAATTCCCACCAAAAATTGGAAAATCACATTCCCGAGGGAATTTTCCAAAAAAATCGGTCATAATTAAAGAATGTAAGCGCGTTAACATTTCTGAAATAAAATTTGAAAAAAGTTATTCGGTTGCGAATTTAGAGGAAACATTTTTTGAACATCGCCTTCAAATGCTAATTAGCACGACATGGGCGATGTAAAAATATTTTGCTACTAATAGAAGCGGAGCTTAAAGGTAGACAATTAGATGGAAGGGCAGTGGAAAATAAATTTGCGTTTTCGCGCTGATGAATTTTGTTTTCATGAGTCCTTAGGAATTATTGTCCCAGTAACCACTTGTTATGAAAGGGACATAGTCATTTCATTTTAACGGTCTTATGCAGATGCACAATTGTTACATTCTAATATTGTTAATTGTTAAATTCTAATGAGCCACAAAATGGGCGAAAATTCAATTTTTCAATTTTATTTTCATGTTTCCCATAGGAAAGCGTGTGTGATTTTGGATTTTGGCAAATGTTACAAAGGTTAAATTAAAATGAATTATTTTTGCCAAAACGTCAAAAAAAAAAGTCAAGGTTTCTTCTAGATTTCTTTATCTGTTGTCATGGTCATGGTTATCCTGAATAGACCGTCAAATCATACGATATATATGCTCATTACACCCGGTATTGTATTTTTTACTTGAACCCGATCTTCTTTGAAAGTCAAGTTGACATGTTTTCACGGGGTTCACTCTATCCACTGTAGTTTAAAGTAATACGTATGTCGTTATAAATTGCAAGTGTAACTACGCCCTCTAGTATTGTCAATACATATATTCCTGAGGGTATCAAACAGTAGCGTAGCCAGGGGGGGCAAAAAATGAAAATAGCCAAAATAGTGTAAAATACAAAAATCTTTACCATCGTCACAATAAAGCCTTTATGAAAGCTCACAAAACATACAGTCTCTATGTATTGTATGATGCAAGTGCAATCTCTTTCGTCTGTGCCCCGAAATTTTGCACCCCCCCCGACCAAGAAAGCTGGCTACGCCCCTGGTATCAAATAAAATAAATCTGAAAGCATGGCTAAAATCATGCTTTAGTTTTATTATTATTAATATTATTACTAATAGTAGTAGTAGTAGTAGTAGTAGTAGTAGTAGTAGTAGTAGTCTTAGTTTCATTATTATTATTATTATTATTATTATTATTAGTGTTATTATTGTTATTTTTAGCAATAGTAGTATTTAATGTTTTGAGGTTTTACAAACTAACATCAATCAAATAATTTCTTGTTTGACATACCGCTGTATACAACTGTCCCGCTATGTACAAGGGCACGTCCTTGAATGCCCAGCTGTTCCAGGGTCCTGAGCTAACAAATGGGTTGACTGGTGTGCTGATGAGGTGGGGAAGGAGCCGGTAGCTGTGCAGGCGGACATAGAAAAGATGTTCTATCAGGTCAGCATAGTGCAGTTTTGTCCACGGCAAATTCACCGTGACCTTTTCAGCCATAAACCCGCTTAGTGAAGATTAAACCGAAATATGCAGTACTAAGCCATTATAGTAATCGATTATCAAATGCACATTTCTTACCACGTGATAATATTAATCCAATGAGCGATTGAATTGTCCGCTACGGTCGACTAATCCAATCGATAATGACGCTATTGACACGTACGGGTGGAGCTCCACTGACTGAGTTTTTGGGGATTTTTCACTGGTTTGCTATCATTTACTCATCAATGCGCTCCACCGTTATTATAAGGACTATGCTAATAATTTAAAGATTGACATGTAGAAAATAAACCATATACTTGATTGACAGAAAGTACTAAATTTGTACCTATTACGGTTTGGTGGCACGACTCTTCCAAACGCGACCAAGGCAGGGCGGCCCGGTGAAGCAAAATGTGCATTGAATTAACACGGGAGTTTGGACAAGATTCTTTTCTCATACAAATGCATGCTCCTCCGCTATTAAAGCTAGTACCTAATTGAAAATTCAGAAATTTTGAAAAGAATAAGTAATTAAAACATAGCGCAAGTACTAAAATCAGAGCTTTTATACTTTTTGAGATATGACGCTAACTAGTTCATTTCCTATACCCACAGCACCGCGCTACTAGTACGGGTCAATTACATATGTGAGTGCCCCTGTGTTGTGTGCATACATGTAGTTAACAATAACTGCATGATGGAGTAGCTGAAGGAGACATAGATATGCTAAGATATCTGTGGTGGTCAGGTGGCGACTTGAACAGTAAATTACAGAGCTACCGCATGAAAGTACACGTGTTCGGAGCAGTATCATCACCAAGCCGTGTAAATTATGTGATGAAACACATAGCCAACTGTGAGAGTACAAAGCCCAAAGCATCAAATACCATTTTGAATGCATTTTATGTTGATGATATGTTGGACTCATTTGCCACTGAAGAGGGGGCTATACATGCGTCAGAGTGTATTCAAGAAACAATTGCAGAAGGAGTCTTTCGACTTACCAAGTGGCACAGCAACAGAAGGAGAGTAATAGAAGCTTTCCCAGAAGTAGAAAGGACCAAAGATCTCAAAGAGATAGATATCAATGTGGACAACCTACCTACATACAGAGCATTAGGAGTAAGATGGGATGCTGAAACTGACAAGCTTGGATTCTTCTACAATGAAAACCAGAAATGGAATGTAAACAACAGGAGAAGCATGTTGTCAATTGTAAGCAGCGTATATGATCCCATGGGCATATGCATGGTAGCACCGTATGTTGTCAAAGCAAAGATGATACTTCAAGGCCTCTGTCAGCATAAGATATGTTGGGACGAAGAGATTCCACACCAAAAAGCCCATGAATGGAACCAATGGACCAAAGAACTTCCAAAACTCCAGGAGGTAAAGCTAGACAGATGTTTGAAGCCACCAAGATCTGATCAACCTACAAACATTCAGTTCCACCACTTCGCAGATGCCAGCGTACAGGGATACGGAGTGGTGAGCTATGTGAGGTACATGTACGGAACACAAATACATTGTTCCTTCTTGTCAGCAAAGGCCAGAGTAAGACCACTTAAGAAGGTGACAATACCACGACTGGAACTGACAGCTGCTGTCACAGCTGTAAGAGTGGATTATAAACTGAGAAATGAATGGAAGAAAGGCAGTGAAGAAGAGGAGATAGAGAGTCATCTTTGGACAGACAGTATGACAGTCCTAAAGTACATAGAGAATGAAACATCCCGTTTCCACACTTTTGTAGCCAACAGGGTGGAAGAAATAAGGGACAAATCAGACCCGTCACAATGGCATTATGTGCCATCTCAGGAAAACCCAGCAGATGACTGCTCCAGAGGGCTCACCATAGAGAAACTGTTTAAATCTGAAAGGTGGTTTAATGGACCACAGTTCCTTTGGAAGCCAAAGAGCGAATGGCCAACAAGCGGACGGAGGAAATATCAAATCAAGATCCTGAAGTCCGCATCAAAGTTGGAGTTGGACTAGTTGAATGCTCTGATGGAGTACAATACCCTATCACCAAAGTGGTAAATCACTGTTCTGACTGGGTGAAGGTGAAGAGGATAGTGGCATGGCTGCTCCTCCTGAAACGAATGCTTCAGTAAAAGGCCCCAAAAATGTGAAACCAGAAGTGAGTCCATGGAACTCTCAGTGGAAGAACTGCAGCATGCTGAAGAAATCATAATAAAGAAAGTTCAGCAGCAAGCTTTTCCAGCAGAAATCACAGCCTTTCAGAAGTGTATAGTGTCGACCCAGAAAGATGCCAGCGGTGAAGAGGATTTGACAAAGAGAGCTGAAGTCAAACTACAGAAGGAGATTCACAGTAAAAGTCCAATACTGAACTTGGATCCTGTACTACAAGATGGACTTTTAAGAGTAGGGGGTAGACTTAGTGCAGCAGCAATACCTGAACACTCCAAACATCAGCTGATTCTTCCAAGAACCCACCGAGTCTCTGACCTGACCCTACAGGATGTGCACATCCAGAGCAATCACCAGGGCAGGAATCATGTTCTTGCTGTACTGAGAGAATGATGAGCAAATGATGGCAGACTTGCCAAGCAACCGTGTCAAGCCAGATGATCCGCCCTTCACCTATACAGGTACGGATTATTTTGGACCCTTCAACATTAAGCACGGAAGATCCATAAGAAAGCGCTATGGTGTACTATTCACCTGCATGAACACCAGGGCAGTCCACATTGAGGTTGTTGACTCGATGGACACCAGCTCTTGTATAAATGCGCTAAGAGAAGATTGCTTGCCAGAAGAGGACATGTGAAAGAAATCACATCCGACAACGAAACCAACCTAGTGGGCGCTAGCCATCAACTATTTGAAGCCATAAAGGAGCTGGATGAAAGAGCCTTGTAGCGATTTGCGCATTTGGGAACGCATGATCCGCACTGTCAGGAAAATACTACAAGCCTTACTTACAGAACAAGACATCAAAGTAGCAAGATCAGGTGATGAACTGCACACACTGATGTGTGAGGTGGAGAACACCATCAACAGCAGACCACTGAACCACCTGCTACGGCTGCGCAACCCAGAAACACTCCCACCAGGAGTATTCACAGAGAAAGATGCCTACTCCAGAAGACGTTGGAGACAAGTACAATTTCTAGCCGACCTATTTTGGAAAAGATGGGTTGCAGAATACCTACCAATGCTCCAAACACGTCAAAAGTGGCTGCAACCCAAGAGAAATCTTCAAGTCGGTGACATAGTGCTTGTGCTAGATAATTCAGCTCCACGCAACTCTTGGCCGATGGGCAGAATAGAGAAGATTCATGTGGGAAACAGAGGCCTATTGCGCAGTGTGACAGTGAAGACACAATCGACCACCCTGGATCGTCCTGTTAACAAAGTGTGTCTTCTACTGGAACAGGATAACTAAAGAAGTTACAGTTACAGTATTGAGAACTATAAACTAATCAAACTACTGAAATGTAGCCAGACAAGTATCATGTAAATGTATTAACACTTCTATAGAAACTGCATTTGGACAGAAAACTACTGAAAATCAGCCTATAGCCCTGCCAAGTTGAATAATTGACTTGAATGTTGTGATGAATAATGCCAGCAATGAACCACACAGATTTTAGTGTGCACACATCAAGTGAAGTTAGCTGCCTGTGCACACATCATGTGAGGCTAGCTGCCGGTGCACACATCTAGTGAAGTTTTAACTGCCTGTGCACACATCAAGTGAATCTAACTGCCTGTGCACACATCTAGAGAATCAACCCTTGTGAACCATATAAAGTGAATTCAGCCTGTGGTAAGCTCATCGAGTGAATCCAAGTGACTGTGCAAGAATCAGCACGAGCATTAAATATAATGTGCCCGATATGAACATTTGCAGTGGACTTTGCAACTGCCTGTATTGTTGGAGCTACATTGTGATGTGACTATTGTGAAACCTGAGCGAACTGTGATGACAGCAGATTTGGCAATTAAAGCAACTTTAACCAAATTTACCAAAACAAATCATGCTGGTAACATTTTTGGTGGTTGGAAACTGCCATGGTACATGCGCTGGCAGTCCAAGTAGTGTAAAATTTATGTGAGAAATTTGATCAATCTAAAATTCAAGATTTGCTAAAGGTTACTAATCTTAGAGAACAGTTTCATGATTGAAATGTTTTGATAACCAAACTGTTTTATAATTCTAGTATGACAATCACATACCAGCTATGTTTTTTAATCATTCATTCTTTGAAGGAAAGTAACTTCATTATTGATGCATGCCAGATGTCCTTCATCTCACGTAGCTTCGCTTGAGCCTTTTGCTTCACATGGTTGCAGCGATCTTTCCTTGCCTGAGAGTCTTTGTTGTTGGCATACTCGATGTGAAGGGAGTGCAGTCCATCAGGCAGACCGTTCACCGAGACATCGTTTTCACCAAACCAGTCTTTATGCTTCTTCTTTGCATAACCCAGGTTATAACCCAGGTTTGCATAACCCAGGTTATAGTTATAGTGATTAGACAACTTACAACCAAATGTGCCAGGGAGCACAATCAACATTGTAAATTTGAATTTACTGAAAGTCCTAAGTGATTGATACTTTTAAACAAAGGACACTTTGAACGTTTTAGTTTCATGCCAAAGAAGCATTGACTTTATTGATATTACATGACAAGTTTTATGACTTGTGAAGTTTTGAACATTGTTGTGTTACACACATTGCAAGTTTTGGCATTTCCAAAAAATTCAGGTACCAAAAATATGGGTTTTTGGCAGGTGTTTTTTGAACTTAGATTTGTTATCGTCGATAAGATCCTCGACTGGGGGCCGGGATGTAACGTCCAAAACACCTTTTTGACTTTTGATGGTGTCCTTCGCCTCTTTCCCGATTTGTTTATTTGCGATTGGTACAAAAGACTTGTTGGAAAATGGCAGCTTCCTGCAAAGTTGTGTACACGATAACGTTCTTACAAAATTGCTTATTTTAGATGATTAAAGATCATTGTTGCAAAAGAACCTGAAATTCGTGCAACGGAGTGAGTATAGCATGAGTCGTGAATAAGCTAATGTTATGACATGTCGTGGAGCCAAGATATAGAGCGTTTTCCAACCCGGCCTTGCCGTAAAATTGAACTAACATCCCCGTGTATCTTAAAATGAGGTTTTGAGGGCTTACTCACATTCATGCCCCTATCGAATTCCTTTAAATTTTAGGGTTTTAACATCTATTTCTTTGGGTTTTCATTGTATTATGAGGAAAGTTATACAAATTCAAAATATAAAGCATCTAGAAAAAGGTTTTCTGATGTTTGACTTCGTTTTATTACAGTTTGAAAATCTATTTCTTTTGTTTTTTCATTGTATTATGAGGAAAAATATAAGAATTTAAAACAAGCATCTGAAAAGTTATTCTACTGTTTGACTTTGTTTTATTAAGGTTTGAAAATCTATTTCTTTTGTTTTTCATTGTTTTGAGGAAAATTGTGAGAATTGAAAATAAGCATCTAGAAAAAAGTTATTCTTATGTTTGACTTTGTTTTATTAGGGTTTGTAAATCTATTTCTGTTGTTTTTCATTGAATTATGAGGAAAATTATGAGAATTAAAAATAAGCATCTAGAAAAAAACGCCGTTATGTTTGACTTTGTAACAAACTTAGGATTTGTAAATAACATTTCTTTTGCTTTACATTGTATTATGAGGAAAAGTGTGAGAATTTTGATTTACAAACCCTTGCAAAAAAAGGCAAACATAAAAATAACTTTTTTCTAGATGCTTATTTTAATTCTCATAATTTTCCTCATAATACAATGCAAAACAAAAGAAATATATTTACAAACCCTAAAACAAAGTCAAACATAAACATAACGTAAACAAAAATCAGTTTCCCCCTTGTATTGTGAGGAAATTTATGAGAATTGAAAACAAACATCTAGACAAAAGTTACTCTTATGTTTGACTTACATGACACATGCAAGGGTTTGTAAATCTATTTATTTTGTTTTTTATTGTATTATGAGGAAAATTATGAGAATTGGATATAAGCATCCAGAAAACGGTTATTCTTATTTTGACTTTGTTTTATATGAGTTTGAAAATCTCTTTCTTTTGTTTTGTGTTGTATTATGAGGAAAATTATGAGAATTGAAAATAAGTATCTAGAAAAAACCCATCATATTTGACTTTGTTTTATTAGGATCTGTAAATATATTTCTTTTGTTTTACATTGTATTATGAGGTAAAATGGGGTAACTTCGGTCAGCGGGGTAACTTTGGTCGGTCAAATATATTTTGTTAAATGGTCATATTTTCGTACAGCAATATTGTTTTTAGTCATATTTGGTGTCAATTTGTTAAGAAATATATTTGGACGAAATAATAGTCGCTTATGTCCAATTTCCTCAAAATTTATGAAAAAATCAGGATTTTTGACCAAAAATGAGCATTTTTTTACATTTTTTTCAGAAAAAATAAAAATCGATATTTGTGAGCAAGGATGTGTGCTTGATTAATTTTACAAGGGGTCAAATGTCACAAAAAACAACAACTTGCCCATATACAGCGAAGATCAATTTTTTATATTTTTTTTCCTTCATGGAGTGTAATACTCTGACCAAAGTTGCCCCAAATGCGTGGTAACTTTGGTCAGGCTATTTTTAACCCCTAGGGCACCCTTACAAAATTATTACAAGATCTTTTTCAACTTCAAAGTGTAGTGGGGAACCCTAATGTCATAAAAAAGAGTTAATCAGAAATATAATTGGTTTTGTTTGGAAGCAGTGGTTTAAAAACTCTGAAAAGTGCCCAAAGTTACCCCATTTCAACATTTAGATTTACAAACCCTAACAAAACAAGGCAAACATAAAAAAGGAATGTTTTTAAAAAGACAACGCAGTGATTAATGCAAACATGCTGGATTTGCCTCGATTCCGGAGCCACTGCGGATTTAAATTATTATTATTTTATTATTATTATTACACAATACTTATAGGGCGCTCTACGGAGCACACAGCGCCTTACAAAAGCGACAAAAACACAACATAGCAATACACAAGCAAAAATACGGAAAACAAAAAGAAATGCAGAAAAATGGAACAAGTGTGTTTTCAGGCGTTTTTTGAATATAGACACAGACGCCGATTCCCTGATGTCAACGGGGAGACTATTCCAAAGGCGAGGTGCAACAACAACAAAGGAATTATCTCCGACTCGTGTTTTAGATCGAGGAACAGCAAGTCTTGTTGCATCAGTAGAAGAACGAAGTCTGTGTCTGTATCCGCCAGTAGCTACATCCTGAAGTAGCTGGACAAGATCAGTGAGATATGTAGGGGCCTGGTTATTTAGACATTTAAATGCATATAAAATGATTTTGTAAATAATTCTCTGTTTTACCGGTAACCAATAGAGAGACAGCAAGAGGCCATCAGAGGATTGATCCCGTCCACAAGCATGGACTAGCCGCGCAGCCTTATTTTGTAATCGCTGCAAGCGTTTCAGGTCGACTTTGCGAGCGCCATAAAGGAGTGAGTTGGCATAGTCGATGCGGGATAAGATCAATGCTCTGACGGCATGATGACAAGCGTCTTGGGTGATGAAACGGCGAATACGCCACAAATTACGAATATGAAAATTGACAGTTTTACAAAATGCTGTTGACATGACTTGACATATTTAAACACTGGTCAAATGTCACCCCAAGATTTTTAACAGTGACGGCAGGATTGATAGTGATATCACCAATGTCTAATTGAATGCAAGGTAAAGTAGACAGAGCTCTAGAAGACGCAATGACAAAGAATTCAGTCTTTTTTTTTTGTCTTTCAAAGCCCGTGAGGGTCTTTATTTTTTTTAACTCACAAAAAACATTACATAAAATGCAAATACAATAATATCATAAAGTAAATACAATGTACCTTAATATTTCTATTTGCATACAAAATAAAATAAAACACAAGTTTACAAACAACCATCAAACACGATACCAAAATTATTACAGACAACTTTTTCTGACATCTTTTGGACAGAACTCATCTTAATATTAATAATGGTTCCCATTTTTTTACATGATAACCATAAGTATCTTTTTTATTTGCAATTTCCTTCTCTACTTTTTCAATGAAGAAAACCCAGTTTTTTAAATCATTAAAGATAGGGTTAATTTCTTGAACTCTACATTTATAAATAAATATTTTCGTCAATAATAGAATCAGGTTCAAAAAAGTGGCATATTTGTCATCATAAATACCAAAACATACTTCCCGATAGGTAATATTCACATTAATATTTAAATCTTTCAACTAGCCAAAAGTATCACTCCACATTGCTTTGGCAAATTTACATGACCACATCAAATGCTTCATGGTTTCTTCTTCCTCCTTATAAAAGGAGCATTTATACTCATTAATTAAGCCTATTTTATAGAGAAACTTATTTGTTGGAAGGATTCTATGAATAAAACGAAATTGTAAATACCGTGTTTTGGTATCCAATGTACATCTATATGGCATAGCATGAATCAAATTCCAATTCATATCATTGACCTCAAATTCAACCTTAGTAGTAAGGAGACTAGCGGCTAAACATAAGGTCAAGCCAGGATAATGACCTTTAAACCGGAAATGACCAACAAAAAAAAACCGACTTAAAATACCTGGTTTTGTTCACTTTCCTTCATATTGTTCTAAAACCTAAAACAAAATAAGAGACTTGATATATAAGGTTCAATTTGGGTGTGGGGGGTTTTGATGGTGTGTGGGGGTTGTTTTGTATGCTGAAGATATGACCTTTAAAAACATGTTGTGATATTAATTTATAAATAGTCCCTTTAATACTTTTCTAACTGTTGTTATCTAACCTTTGACTTAATATATTTGATCTGCCAGATGCTTTATCTAAAGCAAGTGAGACTAAAGTCTATATTAAGGGTCTTTTTATCTTTTCAGTTTCCGTAAGTCTTTTGTTCAGATACGAAAACGCAAGGGATTCAGTAAGTTACTGTAATCTGACTTCATTGTTAACTCTGAAGTACCAATCAGCTTATTTCAATAGAGGTGATTGCTTATGTCTATAAAATCGGGAGAGAACAGATTATGTTAACACCAGTGTTTTTAATGGCCTAGCGCCCTCTCGTCTTTAACATTGGTAAATCTATATTAATTTGACAAAATGCATGCCAATCCGAATGACAAAGTCCACTTTTTTTCTGTAAAAACGTTGCAAATAAGCCCTAAAATCACAAAAGGTCCGCTTATGAGCCTGTCGAACCCCAAAGCACGTGTGCATGGCCACAGTGTCGCCCTTCCATCAATGTCTATCTCCCTATTTTGCTTCCTCTTGCCCCCCCCATGATCAGTCTCCCACCTCCCTCCCCAGTCCCTACTCTCTCCTCTCGAGTTCTTCTCTTTCTAGTCTTTCAGTCTCTCCCTCTCCTCTCTTTCTTCCTCACCCCTCCCACTCTCACTTGTTCAGTCTCAAGTATTTCCCTCTCTCCCTCCCTCCCTCTCCGTCCCTTGCGAAATTTATCAGTATGATCCATGACTGAAAATAAGCTCTGCAAAAATAAACATTTAAAATAAACCCGAGCCTTGCATATAGACCCAACCAATTATCAGATTAGCTTGCCAGTGATACGAATGAATAGAATACATTATCTTTGCTCCAATGCAATTCTTTTGTTGTATTTCAATATAAAACATGATTACCAAATCACCACTTGTACGCGCCTCATTGGGAGATATTTGACTATTTTAGACGCTCGTTTCATCGCCAATGAAAAACTTTTGCTTATAAGTTGGCAAATGGTTAGTATATATTTCAATGCAAGACAATTTTTACGAGGCACTTACGTCTAGGCGTAAGTGCATATACACCAAACACAAGTCAATTGAAGCCGTACAATTTACCGCGAATTTAGGACCGTAAAATTTAGACTCTTCTTTTGTCTAGATTAGCACCCAACCGCACATCTCAAGGTTTTATGTAAAAATCTATATAACTTACCAAAACGAAAACTGAAATTCACGAGCTTCAAATTTTCAGTAACTAACAAAAGGCTAGAATAAAAGATTGGCCACACCTGGGAGACTACCACTTCAGAATAACAATGACTTACAAAAACTATTACGGTTACGGAAACAGAAACTGAAAAGATAAAACGACGGTATGTGTTGCAATTAAACAAAAATAAGTCTGAAGTCGGGAATACTGTATAATTATAATCATAGTGGAGTTATTAGCAAAATAAATGATCGACTTTAAACTTATTTTGCTTGATTGCATTACATACTTGGTATAGTGTATAATTGTACAATAATTTAAAGGCTATATAAGGCAGTGCGAGAATTATCAATTAATAAAATATTGTATCAGGCCTTGCCGTTTGAGGTGAGCGATCGCTTTTGCTTGCCACCGCTTGCCCAAACTTGATTTTTAGTGAGTGATTTTTCACTCACGATGAACACTAAATATCACTCGCTGCGAATCTCCCAAAATCAGCCAGCGAATCAGCAAATTCAGTATTTAATTGATTTTGTATTCTCAAAGTGGAGAAAGGTACAAATTTTAGCGCGCTTTGTGTGCATTTGAACGTGAATACCATTTTAAAACCAAAGCTTTACTTAATTATACCCCAATAAGTGTATTTTTTAAATTTAGACGGCAAGCAAATTATCACAGTTGATCATAGGCCTATAGTTCAATACCAAACCATTGGCAATTTATTACGAACTTTACATTAGTTATGCAGCTGTCAAAGGGAATATTGACCCTACCTTCCTCAATATTTTTAGACAGAAGGTGAATCAAGGTGAATGGTTTGAGGAGGGTAGGTTCAAAACTCCCTTTGACGGCTGCATTTAACTGGTGTCAATGACATGGCAAAGACAAGTGTTTATTCGCAAGTTCAAAGGAAGTTATCAGTAATTTTAATCAGATAAAAATTATAAATATTTTTTTTCAACAATAATCTGGTGATATGGTCTCATGAGTTTGCCTTATGACTTAATGGAATTATGAAATGATTTGGCCTTCGAGAAGATTCGATCTATTGTAAATTAGGCGCCATGAGACTAAGATCTAGAAACACTCCCGAAATGCTGTTTTGGGGAATTTTGCTAGCAATCAATCTTTGACAAGAGCTAACTTTGCTACGGAAATATTGAAAACCATTATAAATATGTTTAAAATTTTAGTGAATATGAATACATGAATACAGTATTTGCCTTATTTTAGTGATGATGAATAATAATAGATGAAAAATTAACTAACCTTATTTTTTCACATATTTCACATCTTGCAGGCTATAGAGCGACAATGTAATTGATCCAATATCGTAGTTGTATAAAAAAATTGCTAAGCCTCGATGAAACTGTACAACTAGTTTTAATCTGGTTGCCATGATTTCTTGTGCACAGATCGATTTGTGTACATGTTTCAATTGAGCTTCGTTCATGCCCATGAAATCAGTAGAATATTTCAAATCAAGTTGCCAAACAAAATCTTGTTTTGTCATGTCATCAAGATTATTCATCTTTTCAACAATTGATGGCAACATTGTGTCATCAAAGATTTGCTGGTCAGTACGTTTAACTAACGTTTTTTTTTCTTTTTTTGACTTTTCTGGTAAAGAAGACTTTTTCTTTGTTCAAGACTGATAGAATAGAATTTAGCTCACCACTTAAATGCTTCGTGTTCACTTTCGCTTCTTTTGCAGCAAGATTTATGGCAGTGTCCGAATGCTTACTAATTTCTTTTAGTGCGTTATAATCCATTTTGTTATAATATTATTGTCAAGTTAAGATACGACGAGTAGAGTATGAAGCTTGGCTGGAAACTGAACTAAAATAGTTTGTATGATATTTATATTGCTATTAAAATCACGAGTTTATGACATTTGATTGTATGATAAGACGATCATGAGACAAGTTAAAGTTCAACACAAGCTAAATTAAGCCACAATGCAATTTACTATTACAAGCCCTATGTACTTATCTGTATATTAGTTATGTAAATATTAAAGCAAAACGAATTTAAAACAGCAATGAATTATGAGATATCAAATACCAAATAATTGTCTAAATATTTGTTTTGCCAGCCCTGAACAAAACACACAAACTTTAAATGCATTGTGAAATGATTTGAACTTCCAGAAAATTCTAAACTCACTGATCTATTGCTGACTAAGGGAACATTCATAAATATTTTAAGGGGGGTTAGCAGTTAATTACAAAGTTATTTGCATCAGGCCCCCCAAACAAGTGTAGAACTTTGTCCAATGAAGTTAATTTAGTGTTTGGGGGTGTAAACTCCCCCAGTTAGGTTATTAAAATATTGACATGTAGCTCTGCATTTAGAGCTAGTGGTAGATGAATTTACGGTAGGGGTAGTGGGTGTTTTGAAAAAAGTACTGACAAAAAATTTCGCGTTTACCCCTTGTGTCCGCTCAAACTTTTTGCGTTCCCATTCATTTCCCAATTTTCTCCATTTAAAATTTAACAATTTCCCCCCTCCTAGTTCAACTAAAAATTTCAGGTTCCCTTTTAAGACCCTAAAAAATTTTGTGTTTCCCCTAAATTTAGCCATCCCCCCCCCCCATGCCATAAATAATAATTGCTCCCTAACACTAATCTATGTCTAATGCACTTTGATAAATTGATGGCGCTTATCCCCTTTTTCAATAAACATTTCTATAACTATTATAGTTTAAAAGAGGTAATTTCAACAAGAAATGTTTTTAAAAATGACAACCGTAGAATACATTTGTAAAAAAATTTTGATAATATATAGGCCTACATGACTCCTCAAATTGAAATTAGTCTTCCTAGCTATTCTACAAGATGTAAAATTCTTGGGTTTTTGCTTTGTGTTTCTGCAGTTCTGTCAATCTCACAATACGTTGTAAAAAATACTATAACATGGCAAAAAGAATTCAAGTTCTGTCATGGTGAATTTTTCAACTATGATAAAGGCGGTAAGATTACGGGTCTTTATTTTCCAAATAATGATGACATGATAGGAGAAATAATTTGTTTTATGAGCCTAGTAAAAGTAGTACTACCAATAATAGTATCATTTCTTTTGATAGACATATTTCGGATGATATTTAAGCAAGTTATCAAATTTACCTATGTGATACTAGTTTTATGCTTTATTGCAATCAAGAACATAACAGTTGGAATAGCTTTACTGATTTTAAATAGTGTGAGAGTTGTATGGAATACAGCATTACATATTGATGCATTTATAGCAGGCAAGAAATTAGTTCTTAACAGAGATAACAAAGTACTAACAGGTATTCGTATACCAAAACAGGATGTTTTAGTTTTTCATTAAGCTTATTTTTTTGACTGGAGCGTTGTTTTGTAAAAATGAAGTAAAAGTGAAAATAAAAGTGAAAATAAAAGTAAAAATAAAAGTAAAAGTAAAAAAATAAAAGTAAAAATAAAAGTGAAAGTAAAGTAAAAGTAAAAAAATAAAAGTGAAAATAAAAGTGAAAGTGAAATAAAAGTAAAAGTAAAAAAAATAAAAGTGAAAATAAAAGTTAAAAAAATAAAAGTAAAAATAAAAGTGAAAGTGAAGTAAAAGTAAAAGTAAAAAAAATAAAAGTGAAGTAAAAGTGAAAGTGAAGTAAAAGTAAAAGTAAAAAAATTAAAGTGAAGTAAAAGTAAGAGTAAAACAATAAAAGTAAAGTAAAAGTAAAATTAAAAAGTAAAAGTAATTAGGAAACACCAGAGTTCTTCCTGTAAAAGTCAAAACAATATAGTTGAAATTCTACATGATTACACACAAGAATATTAGTTTCTTTTTGAAATTTATTTTTTAACTCAGTAAACTGAAGAGTTAAATCTGTATCAATAAGAAGAACGTATAATTTATGTTTCTCCCCATAATGTTGCACCCATTTTCCAAATTCATGTGCCTCCATAAATACGTTGTCTTGGTGCCCCCCTGTGCCAAAAGCAATCTTGGCAAACAGCCAACCATTAATAAGACCTGATATTTTTGCATCAAAAGATTTAAAACACTCATTTTTTTTTTTAAACCAGAAATTTTATATTCTGTTTGTTTAAGTATTCGTCCGTCTTTTGTAGGCCTATATTCCGTAGTTGTTAAATTTTTAACATGAATGCCTACTTGACTTACAACCTCATTACATTTGCTTAAAACATAAGATTCATCCTTTGTACCTTGACGTGATGCCATTTTACTAATTTTACTGGCAAGTAATTTTGCAAATAGATAATCATTACAACATTTATTTAGCAAGTCTTCTAAACTAATTTCAAGATTTTCTAACACGCGATTAAGTTCACTATTATTGCAAGACTGCTTGATTAAATATGTACTTCCTGTTCTCAATAATTCAAACATAATTTTGGTGTTTTCTTTTTGACGAACAATACGCAAATTCTTACAGTCTATGTTAAAAGGAAAATTATCTTGTACAGTTTGTGTCATTGTTTTTATATTAAATTTGTTTCTTTAATATGTTTTTTTTTAAATCACTTAAGACAAATAAATGCCTATAATTTTTTTATTATTTTGTTTGCCCTTTCAAACAAAAGATATAAAAGTATACATTAACTCAGTTCTTATTTTGTTTTGTATGTCAAGTGGCATTGCTTCCCATTTTTTAAGAATGATTTGTATTACATCAGTTAAAAAATTATTTGCATTTTGATTTATATCCATTTGTATATTTTATAGTATTATATTTTATATTTTTTTAAAGCAATTAAAAATTAGATATAATATATGGAAGATGCTGTAAATATTCAGGTTAAAAAGTTTATGAGCTTTTATAACATTACCGAAAACATAAGCCAAGCATTTGCATTAGACGATTCTGGCAGATTATTTGTTCAGTACAACTATGAATGGTTTCCGCTTAGCAAAGTTAAAAATTCTAGTAATTTTTATTCTAAATCTAGCTTACAAAACCATGGTGTTGGATTCATGCGTGCTTTAAACCTTAAACCACCAGAACAGCCTACTTTATATCACCCTCCAACAATGGCTGATTTAAGAAATGAGATGACGCAAGATTATATCTTAGATCAGCCTGTTTTTTTTTTTTTTTTTTCCACTCCCTTAAAACCAATCAAAAGAGCTATGACAACTAAAACATTAGAATTTAAGCAAACTCCTTTTACAATTGGAAATTTTTTAAAAGGTTATGAAATGAATGTGCCCGATGGGCAAAATAATGAAAAATATCCACTTACATTTTTGCAAAATGTTAAACCACAAATTCAAAATATATTATTACAAGAAGTTAAAACCTTAGGTTCGTTAAAATTTCAGTTGGGCTTTAGAATTATGATGTCTAAATATAATTACGGTGATGTAATATATGATACCCCAACATTTTATCATGAGCAAATTCCTATCATAAATGAAAATGAAATAAACATGGATACTGTTTTTGCCAGCATTCTAGAAAAAATTGAGAAGTGGGTCAAAAATGGTTCAAATTGGGTTATTGAACGTGTTGAAAATTTGTGGATCAATATTGCAAATTACTAACCTCTTCGCGGTGGTTCATATATTGATTTACCACCAGCTTTAAAAAATAAACATGCAATTATTAATGTTAAGAATAAAGATGATAATTGTTTACGCTGGTCTCTTCATAGTGCGCTATTTCCTGTAAAAGAGAATTCTAATCAGCCTTCTAAATACCCTACTATAAATGATGGTTTAAACTTTACAGGTATTGACACCCCAACGCCTATTAACCAAATACATCTGGTAGAAAAATGAATAATCTTGCAATTAATGTTTTTGGTTGGAAAGGATGTGTAATAGTACATCAGTTAAGCAAACAACCTTCTCATATTCCCCGTATTAATTGATGATTATTGAGCAAAATGAAAAGCATGGCATTCGTACACACTACACTTGGATAAAAGATTTGAATCGTCTTTTATATGACCAAACTAAATACCAACATCGAAAATACTTCTGTGAACGATGTCTTCATGGTTATACACGTGCTGATCTTTTAGAAGATCATAAACCCGAATGCCGAGGAAATGGAGAAAGAGCGCTTCGAATTGAAATGCCAAAGCCTGAAAAATCAATATTAAAATTCGAAAACTGGCACAAGCAAATGAAAGCACCATTTGTAATCTATGCTGATTTTGAATCTTTTATTAATAAAATTGAAGGCCCTGCATTAAATCCTGACAAAAGCAGCACTCAAAAGACCCAGATACATGAAGCGTGCGGTTTCACTTATATCGTTGTACGATCTGATGGACAAACGTGGGAACCAATATCATACAGAGGACCTAATGCAGCTGAAGTATTTTTGCAATGTCTTGGGCAAACAGAAAATGAAATAAAGGAATTTTTTTAAACCCAACTTCCTATAAACATGACTAAAGAAGACTGCAATAATTTTAATCATTCAACTCATTGTTATATTTGCAAAAACCGTATGACAATAAAACAAAATAAAAAAATCAACAAGTCTTACTTAGATAAAGTACGAGATCACTGTCATTTAACAGGTAAGTTCCGCGGTGCAGCACATTACGTGTGTAATTTAAAATTAGGATTAAAACCAGAAACAACTGTTATTCCAGTTGTGTTTCACAATCTTAAAGGATACGACGCCCATTTAATCATGCAAGCCATATAGTCCTGGCCCTGTCCTACAGACCCGTATACAATTTTTCAGGGAGAAAGTTTGAATGTTGATTCGAGTAGGGTATGCATAGGTCTTTCAAATTCTACTAGGTGGAAAATTTGAAAGACCTATGCATACCCTACTCGAATCAACATTCAAACGTTCTCCCTGAAAAATTGTATACGGGTCTGTAGGACAGGGCCAGGACTAATAAGCAAAGTGGATGGCAACATCAAAATTATTCCTCAAAATTTAGAACGTTATATATCATTTTCATTACGTCAGCTACGCTTTATTGACAGTGCCCAGTTTCTTCTTGCATCACTTGATAAATTAGTCAAAGCAAACAAACCAGAAGACTTTCACATTACAACTAAATTCGAACCTGATCAAACAAAACGCGCACTGCTTCTTAGAAAAGGAATTTACCCCTATGAATACATGGATAGTTGGGAGCGTTTTCAAGAAACACAACTGCCAGCTATTGATGATTTTTATAGTTCACTAACAGATTAAAGTGTTTCTGCAAATGACTATGAGCATGCTCATAATGTATGGCGAACATTTGGATGTCAGACGCTAGCCGATTACCATGATCTTTACCTTAGGACAGATGTGTTTCTTTTAGCTGACATGTTTGAGAATTTTAGAACAACATGTCTCAGACAATACGAGTTAGATCCTGCACATTATTTCACATCTCCAGGTTTAAGCTGGGATGCATTACTCAAGAAAACTGAAATTCAGCTGGAATTACTAACATACTACGACATGCATTTGTTTATTGAGAAAGGTTTAAGAGGAGGAATTAGTATGGTTTCAAAGCGTATTGCAAGAGCAAATAATATACTTACTCCAAATTTTAATCCCAATGAAAACCCAAGTCATATTTGGATACTTGGATGCAAATAATCTTTGGATACTTGGATGCAAATAATACTTGGATGCAAATAATCTTTATGGGTGGGCGATGAGTCAATCTTTGCCCATAGGAAAGTTTGAATGGGTGCAACTTCAAAACTTGGCACAAATTCAAGAAATAATAAATCATCCCCCAAATGCTGATAAAGGATATATCTTAGAAGTTGATTTGGAATATCCACCTGAAATACACGACATGCATAATGATTATCCTCTGTAATTTGTAAGGCAATCAAAAATTAACAAAGATTAAAAAACTTGTGCCTAATCTAAGAAACAAAACAAAATACATCGTACACTACAGAAACTTACAATTATACTTATCGTTAGGAATGCGGCTAAAATATGTACATAGAGTGTTACAATTTGACCAAAAACCATGGACGGAACCTTACATCCGAATGAACACTGAACTAAGAAAACAAGCAACAAATGACTTTGAAAAAGATTTGTATAAATTAATGAACAACTCTGTGTTTGGCAAAACAATGGAAAACTTACGCAAACGCGTTGATGTTAAACTAGTGCACTCATCTGAGGAAACAAAGCTAAGAAAATTAATTGCACAACCATCATTTGCAAGACAAAAAATATTTGACAATGATTTAGCAGCACTGCACATGTATAAAAGCAAATTGTATCTTAATCGACCTGTGTACGTAGGCATGTCTATTCTTGATTTGAGCAAATTATTAATGTATGATTTCTACTACAATGAAATGAAAAAACAATATGGCAATAGAGTAAATTTACTTTACACCGATACCGATTCATTGTTAATGCACATACAAACTGAAGACGTGTACAAAGATATGGCACAACACATGAATCTTTATGATACTAACGAGTATCCCCAAGATCATTATTTACATAGCACTGAAAATAAAAAAGTGCTTGGAAAAATGAAAGACGAATGTGCAAGTAAACCAATTTTTGAATATGTTGGATTAAGACCAAAGATGTATTCTATCGTAAAAGATGATGGAAACATACGAAAGGCAAAAGGCGTTAAAAAATGTGTTGTGAAAAAAAATATAAATCATGAAAACTACAAAGAAGCACTGCTTAATCAAACAATCTTCCGACACGGAATGAATATGTTAAGTGAAAATCATCAAATATATGGGCTTCATTTAAATAAAATTTCACTTTCTCCTTTGGATACAAAACGATGGATTGCTGATGATGGAATCAACACATTAGCCTTTGGTCATTACGCCCTTGGGAGGTAGTTCTGTGTCTGGAGGAACAACAAGTAATTCCACATGAACAAACCCTCTTTTTGGGGCCCCTTCACTTAAATAATACAGAATAGGTTCTTCGGGTTTTATAACACTCCGTTCTATCCGATACACATTTAAACTCCATATAGGATCCGTACTTCTTCTGCGTTCTCCGCCCTCAAGTTCAACAGGTTGATATAAATACCGCACACCTACAGTAGATGGTAAACGTACTTCATGTATTTCTTTTGTTGGTGCAGAAGATTTTACTGCAACAGTTTTATTTTTTATGGCTTCTGATGGCTTTTTGCCTGTTAATCTAGTTGTCTCATTATTTAATGCTTTGATTACATCTGACAGACGAGCGACCCATTCTGTGGATCGCACATTTTTTTCGCTTCTTGCTTCCATCAAAATTTCTTGAGCATACTGATGTCCAAATAATTTGTTTGCTAAAGTAAGATTAAATCTCTCGACGATTCCCTGAGCCCTGTGTAAACCTGCTTCACCTATTCTTATTGCAACAGGTTTTAATTTCATTAATTTGCTTACTTCTCCCATAAATTCACGACCTGGATCAACTTGTAATAATTCAGGCCATGTCAAAGGTCCACGCTTATAAATATTTGAAAACGCTTTTGCAACTTCGTCAGAATTTTTTGAGGTTAGGGGTTCCGCAGTCTTATAACGAGAAGCGACATCCACTACAGTTAGTGCATACTTAATTATTTTACGTCCTCTTGGCAAGCGATCATGAGGTAAAAATAACAAGTCTGCTTGATGAGCTTGATTGGGAATAGTAATATTAAATTTTGGTCTAGGAATATATTTTGGAGCAGGTAAATAAATCTGCAATATTGCTTTTTTTTTTAGCCAATTTTGTGCTACTTCTTCAGAGACCTTTGCAGATGAGGCTAATTTTTAATTGCAGATATACCTCTCAGTATCCTTTAGGACTGTAATAAATTTTAGATATTTTTTTTTCTATTGAAGACATGATATTGTTTATATATATATATAATGAGCACAGATAATTTTGTTCAAGACCTTCAAAGAATTACTGAATTGGATAACATGCAAGCTGCACGATTAGCTGAAGTTGTTTTGGAAATGCATAAAAAATATTTAGATACTGAGGAATATAAAAAATGTCAAAATGACATATATAATATAAGAACAGGTCAAACTGACCAAACAAATCAAACTGACCAATGCCCTGACTGTCAAATACCAATGGAACCAGATGAATACAAGTTATGCTGTCCAAATTGTGGTCGTCTAAAAAATCAGGACCAAACATTTTTAGAATACCAACTGCCTATTTATCTTCCATAAAAACCAGCTCATGATTGTGAAAAACATTTCACAAATTGGATTGATCAAATTTTAAGGAGTTAATACTCCGCTTACAGTTGGAAATAGTTTAGATACTATACGTGCTTATATTGTGCAGAACAACATTTGTGAATTAACACCTGAGGGCATGAGAAACATTTTAAAAACACTAAAGCTTTCTAAATACTACAAAAATACAACTTACTTCTTTCAAGAATTAACAGGAGTTAGGCTACCTAGCATACCCTTTAAGTACTTATACAAGGCTAAAAAAATATTTGTTGATTTTATTCAAACCCGTGAAGAAATACGAGAAAAAAACCCAGGCTTTGGTCCTAACAATACATCATATCCTTATCTTGTTTACAAGATTTTTGATTTGATTTTACCACCAGATGATATGGAAAACAGATACTTTTTAAACTTTATTCATTTACCAAGTGCAGCGACGCTTATAAAAAGAGAACCAGAATGGCATCTTATTTGTGAAAAACTTCAAATAAAGGTGTAAGTTAAATATCCTGTAATTAATAATCCTATACCGACTACCACAATTTCTCCTTTTTGCAATGCCGACTTTTGATCTTCATCAAGGAAATCTGCTAATTGGGGTTCTGGAGACATTTCTGTTGCAAATTGTAAATTATTCCCAGTCAAATAATAATATTCTTGCATGGCTTGATCTACATTTTGAAAAGTTTTTTCTGCATGTCCTTCTTGTTGAAGCTTTTTATTAACATAATCAATTCGTTCTAAACGTTGTTTGTTCCATTTATCTCGTTCGCTTGAAAGTTTTGCCATGGCTAAATTATGCCGTTTAAGCTCTGCTGATCCGCTTATTTGACTAAATAAAAAATTACTTCCTGAAAATGCAAGAGCATTTGTAATAGCGCCACCAATCATAAGTACTGCAGCTGATGCCATTTGTATAATAATACATTATTTTTTACGCACTTGGAATCAGGTTTATATTAGGAGGTAATATACCATTTTTTATCAAGGCATTTTTAATCATTACTGATATATACACATTGGTTGTTAGCATTGCTCCATCTTTCAAACTTAATTGACCAAGGTCAGCTGGCTTTACTTTAAGAATTCTTTTAGCAATCATTGAGTTTGTAAGTATCAATCCACTCAATACTGCTGAGTGATATGCTCCGTTGACAATTGTGTTTGGATCCATTATATTATAAAAAATATTTTGTTTTACTATTCCATATTAAAAGGATCTTGTTTAGGAATTTGTTCAGGTATTTGTTCAGGTGTTTGTTGTACAAAAGATTCCTGCCCTACAACATTTCCCCGCTGCATAAAATACACAAGAAAAATAACTAATCCACCAACAACGATTGTTCCACTAATAATGTGGCAATTAATTTGAGTTGTTAAAGTATTTTTTGATTCATTAGGAATTTGTTTAGGTGTATCTTCAAGAGTAATTTTTTGTACAGCAGCAGGTTTATTAGTTTGTTTTAGAAGTTCTTTTTTTTTTTTTTGTTCCACTCTGCTAGTTGTCTTCCCTGCTCTATGCGTTTTGTTTTTTTTTTTTCTTTTTTAGTAATTTGAGTTTCCACTTTTGGAGTTTCTACTTTTGGAGTTTCTACTTTTGGAGTTTCTACTTTTGGAGTTTCCACTTTTGGAGTCTCTTCAGCATTTTCATTAATAATTGTTTCTGGGTCCATAATATATTTGTAGCAAATATTTTTTGTTAATAGCTAGTTAAAATGTGTTGACAGCTAGTTAGCATTTTGTTTATAACTAGTTGACGTAGCTGGTCGATAGTTAGTATTTTGTTGACAGCTAGTTGAAGGTGCTTGTTGATAGTTAGGTGAATTAACATGCTGATTGTTGCCAGGTTGTTGATTAGCTGGTTGTTCAAAATTCAACAGTGGAGTAGTTGAGTTAACAGTTTGTTGATTAACTGGTTTAACAAAACTACTTGTTAACAAAGCGGCTTCAAGTGGAGCTAAAAAATGACCGTATTCATGATACATTTTACAAGTAAGTGAAGTTAGTGCCAAGTCTACAAAAGGGGCATTGTTTAAATTGTTATTTAATTCATTTGTATTTTGTAATGCAAAACGTCCTTGGCTTACCGTTGGGCAAAGACATTCAACTGTTCTTGTGTAAGCATTAACCATATGTTGTTTTAAAGTATTTGTTATTAGACCTCCAAGGGTGGCTTCATATCTTGCGTATAATTTTGCTATCTGCGTCTCGTCCAGTTTTTCTATTTCATCTGTGCTATATTGCTTGCCGAGATAAATCGTACTTTTTCCACTCATAACAACTTGTATTAGTCGATCTTTTGTTTTACTTTCTTGAGGTAATAGTGTAGCAGTTTGTTCATTTAAACTTTGTTCTAGCAGCTTATCAACGTCCATGTATATATGATGAAAATATATTTTTTATTTGAGATACAGGGTGTCCCAAAAAAAGAGGCCCCACATTGCGCCCTCTTTTTCTCCTATTTCTGACAAGTTGATCAAATATATTTTGGTATGTAAAGGAACCTTCAATCGTTAGCTTTAATATTCCAAAACAATTATTTCAATCGGCTCATAACTTTTGAAGATATTTCCTTTTAAAGGAATGTATCCGTTTTTCACTCTGTCCACGGAGGAGGTTTGGCTACTTCAAAGATTGGAAAGTGCATATACCATGCATGAATATAAAACATTCCTCGATGATAACTTTATAAAATAACAACTTTATTTTAGGGAATGGGCTTTACCGGTGGGCTTATGGGTTATGGATTTTGTTAAGTGTAAATAATTTGGGCGAAATTGATGTGGGATGGGACTTCTTTTGCTATACTTGCAATTACTTATGTTTTTCTCGTTTCTTGCTTTCTTTTTATTGACAACATAAGTCATTTCTCTTTTTGGAATAAAAGGTAGCCCTGAAACGGGCTGTTTAGTTTGTCTTTGGTTCTTTTGAAGTGAGTTTACTGTGCTGCTCTGCCCTCTACCTGGTTGCCTCCGTGACGAATACAGGTTTCAGCCCTAGTTCTCATTGCATTAATTGCGTTGCGTACCATCCTTAAGGCCTTGTGCGCCGGACACTTGCGAATGCAGCAGTAATACGGGGTTGCGAAGATGTTTGAAGCTAGCTGGTGATCCTCGCTTATAGTGAATGCTTTCCCAAGACTAATGCTATTATCTATCCATGTCATTAACCGTGTGTTTCGTTTAAATCTTTGATGTAGCCAAACCTCATCCGTGGACAGAGTGAAAAACGGGTACATTTCTTAAAGAGGGCATATCTTCAAAAATTGTGAGCCGATTGAAAGAATTGTTTTGGTTTATTAAAGCTAACGATTTAGGGTTTCTTTACATACCAAAATATATTTGATAAACGTTTCAGAAATAGGAGAAAAAGAGGGCGCAATGTGGGGCCTCTTTTTTGGGACACCCTGTACTTTAATAACTAAAAAAAATACACTTGCTATAATACAAATATTAGCAATGATGCCTGTTATTTGATATATTTCACTAAGCATATATTTTAAAACAGATAATTTATTTTTCAAACCTATAACTTGTTGGTTGTTCTGTAATTAGTATCAGCTTTGAATGTTTATGTTCAGCTAATAAATCGCGCATTCTTTTTCTTTCTTCTAATGACGGTATTACATCATTTTCACGAATGGCTTCGTCAAAGGAATCCCTATCTTTGCAGTAAAATAAAGCCAGCCATTTTATCTGTTCACGCAGATCAGTAAGGACAGAGTTATACTTTTGTGTAAGAATCCAAACAGAACAATTAAGATGTCTTCCACTAAAAGCTAATTCTGATAACATTCTTTTCTTTTTTGTCATGCCTTTTTGCGAGCTGCAGTCATCAATTAAAAAAAGCACATGACTATCGTCTAGCTTTCCGTGTGTATCAAAAAATAATTTCAATGTATCATTCAAAGGGTCATCGCTTTTGGGCAATAATGCCTGTGGATCAATAAGAAAAATATGCTCTGGATCATTAAACAACCACTTACGATTTAGATAAGCTTTGTGTGGGACAAATAATTATAATGTATTAAAAAAAATTACGATATTCTGTTTCAAGTTGATCTAATGTAAACTCTGTTTTACCGGAACCAGTAGCACCACAAATAATTGCTGAATGAGCTTGTTTTACCGACATATATATTACTAAATAAATTATATTAATACATTGCATTGATAAGTCTGCCGTTTTCAAAGTTAAGTTGAGCATCCTGAATATAATATACGTGTGCATTTAATTCACCAGCGGCTTCAGCATTTTTTTCTATCTCAACTTGAATAGATTGACTAGCGCCCTCTATTCGTCTTCCACTGCCATGTAATGAGTCATCATCTGAAACGCGCATATCAAGCCAAAGTCCACACTTTGAAGTTAAGTAATCAGGCAAGGAAACATCAGCCAATTCAAGTTCTTTTGCAACTTGGGGATTAGCACGATGCCGACCATCAGCAAAGTGTTTTCTTATTTCATCAAAATATTGATGTGGTTTCATTCCACTTGCAAATAGTTGATTTGGATTTCCATCAAGGGTTGTTGATACTTTTGTAATTTTAGGATTGTAAAACTTTTCTGTATCTCTGCTATATGAAGCGCCACCATCTGCAGGATCAACAAATAGTATTAGAATTCCTTTCATGCTTTTTGCTCGTGGTGCCATAGAAATATTCCACACTGTATCTGATTTATTTAAGGATAGCTGAGAATGTCTTATTACCCGGTCGTAAAGTACAGTAGATTTGCCTTTGTGTTGATTTCTTAGCATGGTGGCCAGTTCAGGAGAAGTTATTGTTTCAAACTCCAAATGGATATCAGAAATAGTATAAGTTGCATTTGCATCTGTGCTTACTACAACCTTGCCATAATTATTAAATGTAAGTTCGTATGATAAGCGGTCTTTAAGTTCGCTTTGAAAAAATGGCATGTGCGATTCAAGTCGCTCAAAGTCTAAAGGAATACTAAAAACATTATCATAAGCTGTTCCAATTGCTATATCTTTTGCGGCGACGCCTTTGTCTCCGGCGTTGATTCTAATTTTTCTAACTGCTTCTGATTGAATTCCTTGGTAGACAGCATGTTCACGCTCTTCTGGAGTTTTCCACAAGTCTTGATAGCAGAAAAATATATCACTGTCATTTAAAACAAAAACACTTTGACCTTCTAGTTTTACTTCAAGTTTGTTTACAATTGCTCGGCCAAGATTATTTACAATTGTTCTATTGGCGTCGTTTTCAGAATTAAGAGTTATTTTAAAAGACAGTTTTGATGTACCCGGAGTAATAACATCATCTTTGCCAAGATCAGGAAATCTTACAGTTAAAATACCACCTTGGTCAATTGCGCTTGGCACGTGGGTGTTGTACAGAGTACGTCGTATGCCTTTAACGCCTTTTGGTTTGCGAAGTTTACGGTAGGGATTGAGTTTGTGGCCGTATTCAGTTGACATGTTATATTATAGGATTTTTTTTTTTTTGAAAAAAAATGTTTTACTTTTTTCAAAATTTAACAATAGTGGAATTTCATTTTTGCTTCAAAAACCTTTTACACTAAATCAAAACCATGGTACGTATGTGCAGGATTCTTTTTACTTTGTATTAAACCTGTTGATCTGACAAAGCGGGGAAAAGGTTTTTTATCTGTTTTTAGTCTTTTAGCCAAACCAGAAGGTGCCCAAACCTTATCACCATTAAGTACTACAACACACCCCTCTCCGTACTGTGTATCAAAATATTCAACACTTGTAAGTGTATACATTTGACCTTCTTTAATTTCTCGCCATTTGATAGCATCAAATGAGTCTTTTTGTTCTTGAAGTTTTTGATCAAATTGCTCGACTGAAATGTTTGCCATGTGTATATTATGTAGAAATATTTTTTTTCCAACATTAATTTATTTCCAAATTGTTATAAGAACAACATACTAATTTTACACTGAATCTGTGTTTGTCGTTGTCCCTGTATGTTTCATTATATTCTGGAGGTTTGTCATCGCCATCTCCTGGCCTTTCAAAAGTCCTTTTTTTCTGCCTCCTCACGAATTTCTTCCTCTCTTTCGGTGCTTAAGTCATTGCGAATGTTCTTTCTTACTTGTGATTTGTGTTCGCGGTAATTTTCCATTTCTTGCAAAATTACTTGAAACTCTTCATTGAATAGGGGTGGTGCAATAATTATGTGTACCCCGGGGGTGAATTCTCAAAATGGTCTGCCAAAATCGCTTGCCCCCCCTTTGGCCGTGCCAAAAACCTTTGCCCCCCTTTCGACGTGCCAAAAACCTTTGCCCCCCCCTTTTGACGTGCCAAAAATCTTTGCCCCCCCTTACACATGCAAGATTTTGGGGAACCGAATTTAAAACCTTAAATTGTCTTAACATATAATGCGAGCGCAGCGAGTAGGAAATTTTGCATATTTGAACGTGTTCGTAACGTTTTCCTACGCCTTTTTAGGGCGTAATATAGAAACAGTGCCCAAAATATCTGTGCCAAAATTGCTTGCCCCCCCTTTCGACCTGCCAAAAATCGCTTGACCCCCCCTTTCGACCTGCCAAAAATGCTTGCCCCCCTTTTGGCCTGCCAAAAATCTTTGCCCCCTATAATTCACCCCGGTACACATAATTATTGCACCACCCCTTATTTGATTATCAATCAGAGCTCTGCTTACAAGACCATTTACACTAGATAATTTTGATAAAGCTGTTAATTTAATTTTTTCATGCTTCTCTACTTTTTTTTAAAACAAGTTTACCTATTCCTGAACTTATTACACCAATAACGCATGTTGCAATAGCTGTAATTCCTAAAGGTATAGATGCAATTGCACCAATCCCTGTTGCTAATGAAATGGCGGCTGTTGTACTTGAGCCAATAGCAACTAAACTAGAACCAGCGTTGGTATAATGTGCAACGTTAAAAAATGATTTATATCTTCTTCTTAATCTTCCACGCGTTTCTGCTTCTTTTTCTAAATAATCGCGTAGATCACGTATTTGTTTTAGTCTAAATGACATGCCTCCATCTTCAGGTGGTGGTTGTTCCACCTGTGATAAATCTGGATAAAGTGGTGGTGCTGTTGGGTTTTTCTGCGGCATATATAATATAGATATTTTTTGTGATTATATTAGCACATTGTCATTTGTAAAATTTAAAACGTGGTGATCTATAAAATGCTGTATAATTTCTTGTTTTTCTAAGTTTCTGGAGTAGAGACTTACAATTCCCAATTCTTTAACACCCAAAGATATAACAGAGAGATTGCCTAATGTTTTATTATGCGCTTCCTTTTGTTTTCCGTTTAGCCACACACAAAGTTTAGTTCCTGTATATTCTATCGCTATATGATTTAGTTGTGCTGTATCTACGCTGTGAACTATAGCATTTTCAAAATTTGAATTATCAGCATACTTGAAGCTATTCGCTGTCCACTTAATTAATAGTTGTTTAGCAAGTTGGTTGGGAAGGGGTACAAAGGTTAAACTGGATAAATGTTCTGAAGTAATTGGGGGTTCTCTAGGTCGTGCCGAAAAGAGTAAAGTCCATGGAGTTGCCAATCTATAGATGCCAGGCCTAAATATAATTTGAAGTGGAGCATTTAATTCCATTGTACCTAGATTTTTATCAGAATTTGGCAGCAAATTAATGTCTTTAGTTATTATTATATTAATCGGCTGATTGTTAAACTCATTTTCGGCACTATCTGCAATGTTATTCTTAATTTCGACCTCAATTGCATTAGTTAAATCAATTCTCTTCCTAGCTCTGACAGAAAAGTATGTCTTACTGCCATCTTAATGCGGGACAACAATGTATCTTCCTAAGTCGTATGGAATAACTTCATGTTCACCTTTTATTAATTTATCAACGTATTGTTTATTTACAGCGTCTTTATTATTTTCTGGATTTCCAACGTTAGTAAGTTTATGATTCCCAAGGCTTAATTCTCCCGTCATTTGTCCCCCTGACCATTCAACTTTGCTATTCTGCAGGTGTGAAGCATAATTGCTAACATACCCAGCCGTTGCAGCATCTGTTCTCCTTATGGGAGTTGCAAGACCAGTAATTCTTTTCCCGCCTAAATCAAGATCTTGCCCAGTATTCCACTCAGTACTCTTGTTTTCTACATGTTCTTCATATCCCCAAATGCTTGAATGTGTTTTGTGTTCTGAAATGGACATATATATTAGTTTATTTTTTTTAGCGTGCAGGGTTAATTTCCAGTGTTAAATCAATGGGTAGGGTATGATTTTCAAGTTTATGCCCAACTTCATTGCCCCACACTATTTTAAAATCAAAGTCCAGTTCATGAACATCACTTTGCAATTGTTTGAACTGTGGGTTATTGAATTTAATTGTATAAAATGACCCAAATGGTGCAGCTGATAGTGGAATGCTAGAAAATAATAGAGATGGTTGATTTTTGTTTTCATAATTTTCACTTGTTGATAATTGTTTTAAATAAATAAGCAGCCTTTTTGGTGTAAATTCAGGTGGCCGATCACTAATAGAATCACCTGTTAACCAACCCACAGGACCCTCAATTCCAAGCAAATATCTAATTGGTTCAGTCAGCCAGAGTTGAAGTCCAGCCGGAATTTTGTTTTATCATTTGTGATAGTCAAATTGTCTACTACCGTCAAGTGTTTAACTAAGTCATCAAAATTGTACAATCCTGCCTCAACGGTAATAGATTGTGATACGTTGCCATTTTGCGCCCATCTGCATGATTGATCTTTATAAATGTTGTAATAACCAATCCATATATCAATTCTATGTAAACCAATTTTGTGCCCTTCCAATGGTTCTTGCAATTTAAATGGTTTGCCTTTACTGGCGTCTGTTATTGCGAGAAACATATTTATATTATATATTATATAATTATGAGTATTCCATCATCATTCAAGTTTAATCAAGATACAACTTATCGTGTAGGTGGAGTGAATGAACCAACACATCGATTTAGTTTAGTAAACCAAACTATACAAGTAAATAAACGCAAAACATTTTCTGTTCGCTTTCCAAATATATGGATTGATTATAAATTACCAAGAGTAGAAAACCCTGAAATTTATAATGATTGGATTTCTAACCCAATGCAGTTTTGGCAAAACCAACTCAACTTTGCTGTATGGTGTGCTACTTCTGGGTGTGGAATATCAAAATATAATCATTTACGACATATAAATCCAATGATTCGAAGTCTGTATAGATTTCACGCATACTATCAAATTCGTCGAATTCTTAATGAAATGAATTGTCCATTGCCTGCAGAAGAATCGTTTAATCTTTTAAATAATGGAATAGATATGAGTGCGTTTGAAAAAATTTGCAACGAATTTAGAATTTCCACTAATAGCAATTTTCGACAAAAACTAGATGAATGGAATGGAATGGGCTCAGCCAAATTTACAAGAACATATCACCATGATTTTAGCTTGAAAACAAACGATGAGGTAGAACTTGCTGTAAACCCAAATATCAATAACTTTACCCAATTCATAAAAGGCCGTGTAAATTTTTTTGGCAACACTAAAGATGCAACGTATAAAATGTGGATGGACCAATCATTTACTCGCCAATCTGATACGGTTGATACTAGCTCAGATGGAAGCCCAATGTCAGCGATTGGAAGTTTTGTGATTGATTACGGCAAGGGCTTTACACAAGCCGGCATAACAAGAATCAATGACTCTATCCGCACTTATGTATGGGCAATTTTGGGGGCACAATCTCAGACAAGATCAACAATATTAGGCACAGGCAAAGCTTTTGATGCACAAAAACAATTGTTAGCTAATGTTGAAGATGCAATAAATTCTGAAGTTGACCTTCCAAGTTCAATTGAGCGATACCAATCCACTTTACAATTTGCTAAAAGCCAGGTTGATTATCTTGTTGGGCTTGGATTGTATATGATCCCAAGCGATATTGATTTATATATTGGTACAATTAATGGTTATAATAATTTGATTGTAATTGCATCATCTGATGAGATAAAAAAAATACAATTAGGCCAAAATGATATTAATGATGAACAACCACTTCAAAAAACATTTGATCCACCTCAAGTTGATAATGAACCTCAAAGTAAATTTGATGCACCCCAACTTGATGATCCGCCTCAAGATAAATTTGATGCACCAATCCAGACAAATACTACACTTGTAGATACAACTCCTGTTCAAACTTTAACCCAAACAGATACACCTTTAGTTCAAGAAGAAGAGCAGAAAAAACTTACACATGAAGAAACTAAATTACTTTTAACACTAGGTGGGGTAGTTGCTGGCACTACTTTAATTTGGACTTTGAAATAGATTGCATAACATAATTATACAAAATTCCACTAATAGCTATTACTAATATCCATAAATGTTCAGCTACAAATCCAATAGCGGCTGACGCAGATTTTAGTATAAAACTGACAATACTCCCAATAATACCAGGCAAAGCAATTAACATTTTATCAGCTATTTTTAGCAATAAATTTGCAATATTTTGCAATTGTTGTTTAATCCAATCTTTAATACCTGGTTCAGGTGTTGGGTCAGGCTTTGGGTCAGGTGTTGGGTCAGGCTTTGGATCAGGCTTTGGGTCAGGCTTTGGGTCAGGCTTTGGCGCGGGTGGTTTAGGTTTAGGGGGAATTACAGAAGTTGCAGATTTAGCAGATAATAAAATTCCTTCAACTATAACAGTAATTGTCATACCTAAAGCAGTTATTATAGAAATTATAGTTATACCCTGCTCACGAAATAACGTTCTAAGACGTTCGTTTAAAGTCATGTCTTCATTAAGCATTTTATCTATTGTTTGTTTAATTCGTTCGAATTGACTTCTGAATTTGCCATCGTATTCATGGATTAGACTATCAGATAGTTTAATTTGTTCTTCTAGTTGTTCAATTTCTCTTTTGTTTTCTTCAGAAATATCTTCTTCATCAATAGTTTTAAGTTCTCTTAATCTTTCTTTTTTGGCGTCTCTTTTCACCTATTAGGTTATGAACAGTTGTTCTCATAGTTTTAAGTGATCGATTTAGGCCTCTTAATTCACGAAGTGGTAATAAGTTTTCTTCAGGAACATTTGTTGTATTAATAAAACTAGTCTCCATAACTGTATCAATGCTTTCTTCAACTTGTTCTACATCTCGTAATTCTATATCTTCTGGACGATCTGGACTTCCAACAATTGTTTCAATATCATTGGTTATTTGATTCAAATCTCGCCGTTGTTCAAGTGGTATTTTTGGTTTTGCACCGTCGCTAAAATCTTTAACACCAAGAACATCCCTAACAAATTTAACACCACCTGTACCATATTCTCGTTGAATTGTGCTTAGTGCAAAATACTTATTAGGGTCCTTAAAGCTAGTTAAAAAGGTTTGTTTGCTATCATGAAGAACATAAAGGCGCTTCGTTGTAGGGTCTCTTTTAAAAACCACTTTATAATTAAGTGATGCATCTGGGTCCACATCCCATCCAAGTTGTTTAACTGATTCATAAAAATCGTCTTTTGCTCTTTGGTTTTCAATAGAACTAAGCTCCGTCTCAGGCACATCAGGTAATTCACTTAATGGTTTGTCAAGTCCTGGCTTAAAATTTTTAATTCCAAGAATATCATTTATAAAACTATAACCATAATTATGACCTTTTTTAAAATTTGTATTAATATTTTTTCAATAGATTTTAGTGAAAGAAATTTATTTGGATTTTTAGGATTTGTTAGTCTAATTCTTCTAC